>NC_061536.1:5470000-5642500 GCF_022379125.1 Scophthalmus maximus | reverse complement strand
ACACACACACACACACACACACACACATATAAAGATATATAACATTGACCAACACAACTAAACGTCCAGTCCTGACCACTACACCTAATTCTAATCATTTCCCCCAGAGCCAAGTCTGAAACCCTTGAACAGCACTTTTGAGTGGCGAAGACCAAAATGTCTGCGGTTTTGAACCATCCTCACAATCATAAAAAAGACCCCCGAACCCCTCTCCCTCCCTCCCTCCCACACACACACACACACACACACACACACACACACACACACACACTCTTGGCATTCCAGGCTATCTGCAGCCCCTTCCACCCACCCAAGACCGAAGAGCGCCCCCATCCCCGCGGCGGAGTGCACCATCCCGAGCCAGCGCCGCCGTTGCTCGGCCCCGTCCTGCGGGTTAACAGGATGCCACCTGAGTTGCACACGAACATGACACCTGTTTGTTTCACTTGCACCGCATCCTCCGCGTTCAACGTGTGCGCGCAGCCGGTGCGTTTCTGTCGAGAGGTACTAGGACCCTTAAAGTTCAACAACAACCATCGCCGTGTTGATGTGCGTGTGCCGGTATTTCCCCTCCATCTCAGGGTCGAGTTCAGCTGCAGCTGTCGCGCCACAAGTCACTGTGGTGCACAAGGCTGCCGTGGCGGCTGATGACTCAAACCTAAATTCCACCGAGCAGCCTACTTTCTGTTCTGTGCCTCCTCTCAAAAGTGCAGGGCGTAATTTGACTTGTGATGGAGAAGGAGATGAAGTAAAAAGCTGTGCAGGAAGGAGCGGTTTCAGCTGCAAATGTGGCGAAAGAGGGCAGAAGACGCAGTTTATAAAAGGAAAAGAAAGGTAATTGAACTCTAAACACCCTATAATGTAAGTGGGTAGTAGCCCAATTAGAGGCTTGGGGGCAAATCCTGTGTGTATATTATTGATAAACAAAGTGCTGGAGGCTCAGAGCTCACCTCAATTATTATTTCAAACCGGAGAGACCTGGTCTTTCTTTTCCCTCTTTCTTTTTTATTTCTCTCGCTGAATCGTTTCCTAATGAGCTCCGAGCTGAGGGAGAGAAAACATCAAGTCCCCCTTTTAAATTCCGCTGCAGCCTCAGAGACGAAACACAAACAGCAGTTTCTCTGACCGCAGGCGGCTCGCGTTTTCTAGCTTTTATAGGGTTTCTTGCGATGGAAGGCTGCAAATGTTTTTAAAAAAAAGGCAGACTGTCAGGAATCGTAACACAGAAAATAAACACAAGCACTGTACACTGGTCGACCTCCGTGTTAAACAATGCAGCAGCCACTGATAATCCTGATTATCATAGATGGATTTTTCAGAGGTCGGGATTATAAATTGGACGGCACAGGACTTGAGGTCTTCATATAACTCGCTTCAGCTGACAACGACCATCTAAAGTAGCTTTTGGATGTTTTCCCACTGGCCCGCCCGTGTGTCAGCGTAGATGAGCCAGGCAGCTCTTGGCCGGAGAAGAAAGGTGTCCTGGTGAGTAAGTGGCTCCGAGGCTGAAGGCTTCGGGGAGAGAGCAGCAGATGGATGATGATGTAGCGGGTACTGGCGCTCCCTGCCTCCCGCCGCCATCCGTCACGCACTAATGATCGTGTCACACCTTCTCCCCGGGCGGCCGGGCTGCTTCTGCAGCGCTCAGCTTGAAAGCTGGTCGCGCCGCTCAAATCCTGTCTTCGCTTGCTGTTGGCTGAAAAGCCCGGAGACAGACTGTGCCGCGAGGCTCTTTGTCACCAAGTCCTCACTTTTCTCTCCATCGCCTTCCTTCACCCCTCTTCACCTTTAAAGTCCCTGCAGACTGTTTCCTCCTCTCTCCTCATCCCCTGCCTCCCTCGCCTCCCATTAATCTTGGTTTGTCTGTGGTGCATCTGCCCCGTGCCATTCTTTCCCCCCTCCGTCTTCTCCCTCAGTGATCCCTTTCTCCTCTGTTTGCAGCAGAGTCACAGCTCTAATACAATTCAATATCGGCATTTGTCTTCCCTTTGACTGTAATGATGAAGGGACGTCTTATATCATTAATTTCCCTGCCCCCTCCGATCCCGTCTGTCTGAGGTCAGCCACAGTGCAGCACATGTGGAGCTGGTCTCTTTGGGTAAAGGACACCTCAACAGGAACCTGTCAGCAGCACTTCAGGAGAGTTTTTATGTCACCAGAACGTTTCCCCTTCCCTGGACTGCAGTAGAGTGCCACACTGAGACGCAGAGCTTGGCAGCATCCTGCTCTAATGAATCCACAACTAACGAGTAGTTTCATCATCTATCTATCGGCTGCTTATTTCTTGATTTAGTTGTCTTGTCTATAAAATACCAGAGGTGAGCAAATTACGGTTACATTCTAGCAGAACCTGAGGTGACTTTTCTCAACCTCCTTCTTCTTTTTTTTTACCACCAACACTCTTAAATATAAAGATATGATGTTCATTATCATATACAACAAAGAAAAGAAAGTCATCAGGAAAAACAAAAAGAAAAGTAAATCGACTATCAACATCTTTTTGGACGCGTTGTTTTGTGCATCACATCAATACTTTCCTATACTTAGACAGCAAGTGTTCCTTTCAAGACCAATGTTTTCCAAAAAAAACTTCAATGCGGCTACAACGATCATCAATGCAACTACCTGTATCCATTGTCAGGATCACACCATTTCTGCATGTTGTTATCAAACAAACCAACTAAAGCTGTGCTGTTATGTTTAAGTTGCCTTATAAATACCTATAAAGTACCACATATGGTTAGAATTCTGATAATAACACGCCATAAATTCGCTCCTAGCGACACATGCAAAGACCTCCGACGCCTCTTTCGAGGAGGACTCACTGCTGTCGTGTATTGTGTTTCATTGAGGCGCCGTCTGACGTAAACACCACTTTGGTTGCACATTCACGGAGAGGGGCCTTTTATCTCTTATCTCCAGTCTGGTGTTAAATAACCATGCTATGGGATTCAGCATCCTCTGAGCTCGTTATCCCATCCCAGGTGTTGCAGGAATAAGTGTCCCCTTGAGCTCTGTGTTACAGCGGAATGTGTCCCCACTGAACGCAGTCGGCCCTTTGAACGTAGATGGTGGAATGCCACTTCTATCTTTTGTCTATGTCGCTGGCCACGGCAATATTTTCACCACTGGGATTACAAACTCATCTTGGCATTCTGGGAATATCAGTGCTGGCGGATCGGATGATACCCACCACAGCTGCTGTTTCTAAGAAAAGCTCTAGGACACACTCAGACACACTCGCACACCAGACATGCATCCACATGCGCTGCACACGTAAATACACAAGCAAATATCACGTTCAAGCGCAGGCCGATATCTTACCGTCACCGATGCACAGACACACTTATACGTCATTTACAGCAGCAATTAACTGTCAAGCCTGGAGAGGGTTTGGGAATAACAGAGGTTCTCACACAAACACACATACACACACACACACACACACACACACACACACACACTAGCTTAGCTTCTTGGTGTCATTTACAGCAGCTATTCTATTAAGCTATTTATGCTCTGTTAACAATTTGATATATATGTGTGTGTGTGTGTGTGTGTGTGTGTATACATACATGTGGGTGTGTTTGTGAGAAGTAGCAAGATGGTGTCTCTGTTGAACAACGACCACTTACACAGTTTTTTCTCCCATGTTCTTCACTCTCTTCAGGCTGTTTCCAGTTGACCAGTAAAGAGTCGGCAGAGAGAGGAGCAGTACAGAGGGCAAGCGCGGGTGGAGAGAGAGAGAGAGAGAGAGAGAGAGAGAGAGAGAGAGAGAGAGAGAGAGAGAGAGAGAGAGAGAGAGAGAGAGAGAGAGAGAGAGAGAGAGAGAGAGAGAGAGAGAGAGAGAGAGAGAGAGAGAGAGAGAGAGAGAGAGAGAGAGAGAGAGAGAGAGAGAGAGAGAGAGAGGATAATTGAGTTTCTGGCTGCCCTGTGGGAACATGGGATATATGACCTCATCATTCACCTGTGAGGCTCTCCAGTGAACAACTCCACATAGGTTCGCATCAGCATGCACGCACACACACACACACACACACACACACACACACAGACTCATCCAAGTGCAGACAAACATATTTTACATAGTGAAAAATACACACTGTCTTATGTTGTTCAGAAGGATGACGGAAGCCGCCGTGGAAAGTGCAGATGTCCTCCTAAAACCCTGTGATGTGACTTCATGTGAAGATGTCGTCGGCTGCCCCTCCCCTTCGGCGTGTCTGCCCCCCTGCAATCAGAAGGAGGATGAGGAGTGTCACCACGAGAGTAAGAAGTCGGAGCAGCAAGTAAGTGACACTAACGTACCTCCTTCTAAGTACCACATTAATAATATGCTGCCAAATTATGCGCCCTCCCCCTCCGCGCCTGCTCACTTGCTCACACTGATAAATTGTGTCCCCACCCGCAGACACACTGTTACCAGGTGCAACCAAAGAAAAAAGTTAAGGTAAGCTAGAATTATTCCACGTCTCATTATTCATCCTCACTGAAATATCGATTGCATTCCACTCTATGAATATGTAATCTGCTTGCCTGTGCGTGTGTGTGTGTATGTCTTTTAGGCTAAAGGAAAGTTAGTGCGCAGTATGGCCATCTGTGAGGAGTCCTCACCATTCGAAGAAATCCAGGTTACATACACATATTATCATCCACCTCCTCCCCCTCATCATCATCATAATCATCATCATCACACTCAAACTACTCTTTGTTTTTCCCATCAGGCATCTCCAGACACCAACATCTCATCTAGCTGCCATGACAATGAGGGAACATCCTGTAAGGAGGAAGAGCAGGAGAGGAGCACGGATCCAAAGAAACAATCACTGTCCAAAGGTGTGTGCGTGCGTGCGTGCGTGCGTGCGTGCGTGCGTGCGTGAGTGAGATTGATCTCTCATAAAAGAAAAACAAGAGAAAGCAAATAAAATGTAATCAAATGGAATTCTGTGCCACGATTCAGATGTAGTTCTCCTGGGGTGTTTGATATTGCAGTGTGCTTTTTTAGTACATATATATTTTCATGGTCTCGTATTGTAATTCATCGCCTGCCTGTGTTGCTCTCAGAGTCCAGCGGCGAGTACACCGACTCCACCGGCATAGACCTGCGCCAGTTTATCGTTGACACCCTCAACGGGAACCCAAGAGACCGTATGATGCTGCTCAAACTGGAGCAGGACATGATTGACTTCATCACCAGCAATAGGTCTGTGCATGTGTGTGTGTGTTTACGTATGTGTATGTGTGAAGGGGATTACATTACATTGCCTCAATGTGTTATCTAGCTGTTATCTAGCTGTATAATTTTGCTGTAATACAATTTGTATGCAGGCTAAATCCAAAAAAGGTTATAAATGGTTTGATGCTAATTGTAAAATCTGTTTTTGTTCAGGTCACATTCTGTCCATACAGCTCATTTAGTGTACCGATGAATTTATTGAGCCGGTTATGTTACTATGAGTGTTTTTGCACCACGGGATGAAACTGGACCTAAGCCAAAAAATACAACCAGTCTTATCTACCTCCCACTCGCTCCCTCACTCCCTCGGTCTCCCTCTCTGCCTCACTCCTTTCCACTTTCACCCTCTCCACCTCATTTGTTTGGCCTCTCTCTCTCTCTCTTCGCTGCATCTTTCCCCCATTTCTATCACTCTCAGCTCCTTCAAGAAGTTCCCTCACATGTCGTCCTACCACCGAATGCTGGTCCACCGGGTGGCAGCCTACTTTGGCATGGAGCACAATGTAGACCATACAGGCAAGTCTGTCATCATCAACAGGACCAGCAGCACACGCATGTAAGCATTCATCATGTGTCTGTGGGTAAATGCGCGTCAATCCGTGCCTTTGAGTTTGAACTTACAACGGCTGTTACTGTTTGTCCACCAAGACTGGAGCAGCGTTTCTTTGATGAGGTGCATAAGGACAAGGCAGATGAAATCCACTGTTGGAAAATGATTTTGAAGAGAGACAGCAGCTCAGATGACCAGGTTTGAATGTCCCACTATATCTATAGTTTCCCGTCGCTCTAGAATTCCCTCTATATTTGACACTTATTGTACCTTATCAGCAGTTTGACCTGTTCTTGTTTCTCGCTTTTACAGACCCGAATCCACCCCTTACGGGAGAAGCAGACCAAGTCAGTGGAGGAGAGAGAGGAGGAGTACCAAAGGGCACGAGACCGAATCTTTAACCAAGAGGTGAGAAGGGGGGACAGAGGAAGACGGGCAGGTGTGACATAGAGACAGACAGAGGAGTCACTCATTTCTCTGCTTTTGTTTCACAGCCTCTCTGCACCCAGGAGAGCGCCCATGCAGAAAGCAGGTAACCTTGCCTGCAGTGCATTTTCTCCATGTGGCTCTTTCAACTATTTATATATTTAGACGAGACATTAACATGTGTAACGTGCGTGTGTTTGTGTTTGCCGTGTGTAGGGCTGTGGAGGAGTACAATCCATACGCCGAAACCCAGAGGAGAAGACAGCTCTTCAGGTAGATCTCAGTCTGCACAGATGTGTAGTCATTTATCTTCTTAATCTGATCAGCCCGGCTGGCACAGACCTTGTCAGAGCATGCAGCAGAAACAGAAAGAGGACCTTGGTGTGTGTGTGTGGGTGTCATATTAGCCAGCGCGGATCCACTTTTGTCGCCCATTCACAAGGGTGAGGCAGTGGGATAATTCTGTCTGTGCCTCACAGGAGGAGCCGTGACAGCTCAGGCTCCAGTTGGACAGGCAGCAGCAGGCAGAGCAGCACTGAGACCGACTGTCGCTATAGCAACGACCCCCAGCCTTGGAGCAGCGTCGACTCTGATTCGTCCTACCAGTGGACAGGTCCCGCCCCCAAACCCCATCAACCTGCCAACCACAGCTGGGAGGGACGAGGTTCAGGTGCGTACTCAGACGTTCCATTTAGTGACTTCTCAACACTTCTCATTTCACACCTTCAATCTGTAAATTCAGTCGGCGAGGGTGAGACTCTTCACCCCTCCACACCTGTGTGCCAGCAAACTTATTCCATGAGACATCATCACTACACCTCACGTGGGAAAATCACTGTTTATAAATTATTTTGATTTTTTTTATTCGGTAGCATCTAATTAACAAAAATCAGTGGAAGTTCTTTCTGGTGCGAAAATGTAACCCAATCCATGAACGTTCACACCATAGCTGTAAATTTTCACACAACACCTCCAGACTTCTTCACATACTGATGAGAAAAAATACATCATCGACTGGTCTGCGCCAAGAGGCGGCACACAGTGTGTTTTCAGCTTTTCATCAGACTCAGATGATGAACAGTGAATTTGTTTTGTGCCGTGATAATAAAGCTCCCTTGTCTTTCTCTACTTTTCTCATCTCTACTCCTTATTCCACTTCTCTCTCTCTCTCTCTCTCTCTCTCTCTCTCTCTCTCTCTCTCTCTCTCTCTCTCTCTCTCTCTCTCTCTCTCTCTCTCTCTCTCTCTCTCTCTCAGGCTCCATCACTCTGTTCAGGCTGCCATCTTCTTGTCCCCACCCCTCCTCTCCGCCCATCATAGAAGAGCCGGCTAACAACTCTGCCTACATGGTGAACGGGATCCCACCAGGAAGCATATTGGTGAACCCACATACAGGTACATAACACACACATACACACACACACACAGTGATATTTTAGTACACACCAAATCCACATTATCATACTGACTCTTCCCACCCTCAGGGCAGCCTTTCCTGAACCCCGATGGATCCCCTGTTGTGTACAACCCCCCAGACAGTCAGCAGCCAATCAGGAGCCAGTCTCAGCTGCAAGGCTCGCCCGCTCAGCAGCAACAGCAGCAGGTAGCACGCACACAGCAGGAAGTGTTCGACGTGTTCACGCGGCCACACTCAACACACATACATACATACATGTCCCTGTTTGTGTCTTTATCTGTATCCACATGCGTGTCTCCCTCAGGTGGTTCAGTACTCGTCTGTCTCTTACACGGCGCCACAGATGTTGCCTGTCACTCCCTCACAGCCATACCCAACAGTATGTATCGCTGCACAGTCTGACAACTGCTTTACATATGTGTGTGTTTTTGCAGTATTTTTGTGTGTGTGTGTGTGTGTGTGTGTGTGTGTTCATGGCCTTCCTCTCTCCTTGACGGAAAGATGGAAGACCTATCCTCGCAGTTTGCTCACGTGGCAGTGAGCTGTCCATCGGCGGGTGAAGCACCACCTCTCTACCCTCCCAGTCAGAGTTACATCTATGCAGCTCCTCCTCCCCCTCCCAACCCACCCAGCTACTGCCAGCCCTCACCTCAGGTAGGGAGAGACGCACAAATGCAATCGATATCTTTATCACTTCTTTGCTGACTCCCCGACATAAAACGATCACCTCGTGACTGATGGTATGCATTAAATGTTGCAGTTTGATGAAGGCTGCATTGATTGGGCATTGATCGTGACACCAAAAAAAGGAAGAATTTAATGCCACAAGGAAGACATTTTTTGAATGTAATATATTTTCTCTTAGGTGCCTGTCTATTACTACAGCCAGTACCCTACCTCAGCACAGCAAGGATGCAGGCCTGTCTCCCCCAGCCAGCACGTCCACAGCCAAGTAGCACAACCACCAGGTACTTCCCACATGTCTGTGTGGGCGTGTGTGTGTGTGTGTGCGTGTGCCTGCATGTGTGTGTGAAGACTGTGGCAGTAGAGGAGGGGGCCGTTACACTGTCAGAGATGTAGTCTGAGGGTCTCACAGTGAACCGGTCTCTTTTCCTGCTGCTTCTGTTCAGCGCAGGGATAAAGACCAAGAAGAAGCTCACGTCTCGACACCGTCAAGTGGCTTTGAATTGACAGTATGTGTTTATCACGCACTGCTGCGTTCCTTCTAACTTCTTGACGTGCAAATGCATTTTAAAAAAGTTGAAAACAACCAGTCAACACCTTCGTAGGCTGTGTCTGTTAACAAAGTGAAAATGAATGTCTAAAATTATACAAAGCTTAAATGACTATCAATAGCACTGCATGGATGATAAAAAAAATATTTTTTGTGTGTGTTGCTGTTATGATATTAGGTTGCCAATAAAGATGTGTCCAGCCAAATCATCAGCTACTATTATATAATCATTTATTATCTTTATGTTAGAAGATGATAATAAAACTGAAAACAGAAAATTGCCCAAGTTCTTACGCAGCAACGAAATAATGAATCAACTTTAGATAGAGATTATAGCAATGACTGTGAGGTTATTGACTGGAGCTGATAACAACATTATCAACAAATTTCACGGTCTGTACATCTATATGTATGTACAAATGTTGTTTGCTGGTTAATCTTTATATTTATTATTAACAAATAAACAATTTCTGGAACATTTGCCTTCATTTGTTTCAGAATGGTTTGCTAATGTTGCATGTGAGCTTCACATTGTTCCTCACAACTCCTCCTAATATGTTCTAAAATAAGTCTGACACTCTGTGACTTTTATCTTCTTTCTTAAATGAACCGAAGCCATTTGTTTTTCGCCAAACAAATGGCAGTGATGAAATATGATGATAATAATCAAAGACATTCGTGTGTGTTTGCAGCCGGTTACGCCCCTCCTGGGGGGGTGCAGCAATCTTCCCACACTCAGGCCAAGGCTGTGCTGGGCACCTATTCACCAATGGCCTCTCATCAATGTAGCGTGGTTCAGGTAAACACGGAGCACCCGAAGGTGTCAATCTGCGCCATATTCGTCTAACATCTCAGCTCCAGAAAGGAGCAGTTGACAGAAGTGCTCGCTCCAACTTTCCCTCTTCTCCTTCCCCCCCTGCAGGGAGGTGTTTCAGTCGCCTACCCCCAGAGTAAAGTTGTGACTGGGGTAGGCGGCGAGGTGGGCTACTGCTGCGTGGTGCCACCGCCCTCCCACCACGGCAGTTGCCATCCTCCCAGCTGCACCAACCTCACTGCTCCAGCCTGGAGCGCACCGTACTGATGACGCCTCGACGGATGGAGTGTTGATTCTTTGGTTCCTGCGTGAACTCACCGCACATACTTAACGCAAACACCTTCTTTTTTCACTTGCCCTCCCCCTCCTCCCTCCCTCCCTTCCTTCCCACCTACACCCTTCTTCCTGACTATGCCCACAGGGCACACTGTTCTCACACACACACACACACACACACACAAGCATGTACACACACAACATACACCCACTCACAGACATAAATGTACCACTGTACCAAAGCTTAATAGTATATATATCAGAGCTGCTGTATTGAATGCTTTATTTATATACATCAATGGAGTTTTATAATTATATTAAATTATATACTGTGTTTTAAGGAAATGCACTGTGTGAAGAGATTAAAGTTCTAGTGGCTGGATTGACATGGTTGCATTGCTTTATGGTCCCGACTCTTTATGCCTCTCATGATGATGATGATGATGATGATGATGCATGAAACATAGACATATGGTCATGGTTTGTGAGCTGTGGGAAAGCACACACGGGTTGTTAACTTACCAGAGTTCACTAATGGGAGATGAATGTCGTCGCCTTGATAATATCCGAATAACTAACAAGCAAGTGAAAGATTTTCATTGATTCAGTTGATCATTATGAGCGTGTAGTGTTACGGTATCTTGGTTTCATGAGGAGTCTGAAGAAATGAGAAACCGATGATGTTCGGGCTTTACGCGTCAAGTCAACATGACATCTGTTCCGATTTATATAAATAGCAAAGAACATTTCCAGTTACCATCCCAAATTAAGCTACTGGAGGATTTTTCCATTTCGGGACTTTGGCGCCCCCTCCTGCACAAAGACTCCCTGTGCACCACTCGCGTGTAAGTAAAGGAGAACGGGTTCAGTGATGTTACCGCTAGTTCATTTACCCTTTGTGTCGAGGAACTACAGCTCTCAAGCTTTTTTTGGGGATAAGAATGCGACTAAAATGATTACATTATCGTTTAATCTGCCAATTATCTTCAGTTTATTAATCATTTAATCCAGAATATTGTGCATAGTTGGCCTTGTCCAAACAGAACCCCCACATAAATTTTTTTTTTGGTACTACTACAAGTGAAATGTTGGCAGTCTTTTATTGAAAATTTGTCAATTTAATAATGATTTCAGCTCTATTTCTACCTGTAAAAACTTGGTAGACATTTTAACTTCTCGTCGAAAAGGCTCAGCTGTTACTTTTAACTATAACAGTGGCTCTTTTCTACTCTGGTGTTGCAGTGGAATTTAGTAACCATCTATAATATTTACACCTGTTCTTTTTCTACTGTCTATTCATGTACACAGATCAGCATCCAACTAAAAACACGTCCATGCGAGCATTAACTGATGAATCAATGTGATATTGTTCTGATTCTGCGTAATTCATTTTGCACTGAGCCTGTTTCATATTCTCCCCCACCAAATCCAATAAAACATATCAGTCACCCACACACAGCTTTAAAATTAAATTTAGGTTTCATAACTGCGGTGTTGAATGCATAATTTATACCGGCCAACGGTTTCACAAAAGGCCGGCTCTATTTTTGTCCTTTCTCCATTCAGACGCGCGCGCGCGCACACAAGCAGCAGCAGTGCAGGTTCCATGATCTTTAATAAAAGGCACATGTACAGCCATAGTGAGATGAGTGAGTCCACTGGCATAGAGACGAAGCATTAAAACACAGAAATACAGGAAGTAGAGGTCAGGAGGAGAGAGCTCTATCTGCTTTACAGTAGAATCTACTTAAGTAACATCTTCTCATTCTTGTTCAAGTAAGTCTAACACTAATATGTCACTGTGTTAAGGTAAAACTCCCCACCCCCACCCCACCACAAACACACCATCCATCATCCATCACCACACAAAGTCTGCTCTTCCAGAGAAGTCCACTCCAGAGGGCTGTCGAGCTCCACCTGATCGCCCCAAGACTCCGCTCTGTTTGGGTTTTCATTCCTTTGCCGATATCGACGAGTCCCACATGGCCAGATTTGCCTGTTTTGGAGTAATATTTGCATTTGGGCTCCTGTCGTTGTCAGAATCCCACCAGCTTTGTTATATTTTGCACAAAGACCCAGAATCCGACCGCTAGTCTCATACTGGTAAATCTACCTGGCCCCAGGTTTTCTGTGTGCCACAGGTTGTGGTTAATTTTAATGAAACACAATTTTATCTAGTAAAAAATGCACCATATACCAAAAAAAAAGTAAGGCCTTTTTTTACACGTACTTTTGATGGTACAGAGTCGTTCTCCCATGTCGGGAAATTACATTTTGTGACAGAGTCATTAACTATATTGAAATATTTTTTTTAAACTATAACAAAAGAGTAAAATGAACATAATCTATAAAAAAATTAAAAATTGTTGATCAGCTCAATATAAACTTTAAAGTGGTGGACATATGATTTTGACAGCCATAAAAATGACACAATAATGTTGATATCATACTGTAGTCGCTCAAAAGAAAATGAACCAGCATTATTATATCAGCACTATTCTGATAATGGATTAATCATTTCAGTCACTTTTAACGCCAAACATGTGCTGGTTCCAGGTTTTCAAATATGAAGATTTGCTACCGTCACACACAACAGTGAATTAAATATCCGGTGGTTTTGTGTAGTAGTAGTGACGGGCAGTTTTTACTACTATTGGTCATTATATACACTAAACAATTTATCAATCACTTAAATAGTTGAAGGTCTACAACGGACGCACAGTGAACCTGGGGCCTGAAGGTCTTGTTGGTCCTGTACTCTAAGGATTGTACTGTGTTGACACACACTCACATACACTCACGCAGGCAGGCAGCCGTTCACACGCAAAAACCCATCTTAAAAGAACAAAATTTACAGGTACTTAAATATTTTGGGTTAAGAGAAATAAAAATGATATTAGTGTTGAAGGTTATATATAACCACAGCTGGAGGATTAAGTCGAATAACTAAAATATGCATGCAGCCAGGCCTTCTCTCCTCTTGTTGAAAGGTAAAAGAGTGTTAAAGTGGGGATGGCCATCTTTCATCTGTTCTGGCCAAGTCCCAATACATAAAATGAGAACGTTTGCCATAACAGAAGGTGACCAAACAGTGTGGAGGGAGGGGAGACACACGCACGCGCGCGCACGCACACGCACACGCACGCACGCACGCACGCACGCACACTCTCCAAACCCCTTCACGTGTCCAAAGAACTACTGAGTTGACTCAGACGTTCTATTTTCACATTATCACACGTGTCTGGGTTGTTTGAACATGCAAGCAGAGTGTGGGCCGCACTCTGTGGTCCATCGATTAACTCTTTCTCCGTCTCTCTCTCCTCCATCTCTCACTCACTCACTCACACACTCACTCACACACTCTCACACTCTCACACACGCACACACGCACACACGCACACACAAACACACACACACACACACACACACACACACACACACACACACACACACACACACACACACACACACACACACACACACACACACACACACACACACACACACACACACACACACACACACACACACACACACACACACACACACACAGCGAATCTTGCTTTGGTTGGCGTGTGCGCTACCTTTGGCTGAGGGTGTCATGGGGTGAAAGGTCAGACAGAGCCTGACTTCAGAGAGCCTCCTTGGGTACACACCAACCATCTCACATCCCCCACCCTCCCTCCCCCCGCTTGCGGCCCCAAACATCCCCCACCTGTGCCATTGCAGGTTTCACCTCACCCCCTCAATCCCATATCAATGCCTACCCATCTCCATAGCAACTCACAGCTCCCCCGAGCAAGGGGTCTCACTATCTTGTAAAAGGAGGTAAGTGTAATTAGTGGCATGTGTGTATATCTATCTATGTGTGTGTGTGTGTGTGTGTGTGTGTGTGTGTGTGTGTGTGTAAGCGTGTACCCTGCGTGTACCCTGCGTGATTGTGTGTCAGTGAGTGAGTATGTGTTTGTATGTGTTTGTGTGCGTGTGCGTGTGCGTGTGTGTGTGTGTGTGTGTGTGTGTGTGTGTGTGTGTGTGTGTGTTAAGAGGTATCAGTGGTTCAGTGGTGTCTCTCTTTTATCTTCTTCATCACACCCTCTCTTCCTTTCTGCCCCTCGTCCTAGATCACCATTCTTCTTCCCCGTCCTTTCCATCATCTTCTTCTTCTGGCTGCTCCTCCTCCTCCTCTTCCCTCACTATTTATTTTTGGACTTGGAAGATGAACAGGCGCAAGTTGATGTTTTTGGCGGCCAGCAGTTTGTTGCACTCCACTGAGTCGGAGATGGGCAGAGGGACGTATTCGGTCTCATTGGCGTCGTTGCAGAAGGAGTGGTGGTGGATGACGGGCTTGATCCGTACGTCGTCGTACGGCCCCTTCAGCAGCAGGAAGGAGCACTCCAGGGCAGAATTCACCTGCACATAAAGAACAAAACATCAAACATGTCAGTATTTGAGATCAGATGGAAGTCAGACATATTGGCCCCTACTAGTTGTATACCCATCACCACAAAATTTAAATAATCCTTGTAATTTGATTATTGTGACTAAGATATTCAAACTTCAAACTTGACATTACTCTCTGGAGGGCAATCTATGCAATGACACGTCATTATGTAATGGCAGATCAGTCAGTCTATCATTGGAAAACTAATTGGCAACGATTTGGATTATAGATTCATAGTTACATTTCGGTCAAATGTAATACTCAGTGAAGATCTGTGGAATTTGATCAATTGGTTGGGATATTAAAGTTTTGATTTTACGATTAAGTGATTCACCAATAAACAAATGGTAGACAAACACTGCAACTAATGAAAACATTAGTTGCAGCTCTTAATGGCGTGCTCGATATATATATCCTCGATAAACTCAAATCTGCTCCTTACATCAGCCATGACCATGTATTGTTTGGGCTAATTTATGTTGATCAATATCAACTATTTTTGTTGAGACAGATTACCATCAAAATATAAGAGAAAAATAACACAGAGTTGCACATCGGCAGGGGAGGGTTGTTTTTTTAAGAAAGACAGTTGAACCACACACTGATTTGAACTCATCTGTCATCTGGTCATATCTTCCACTGACATTATTCTTCAATAGCCTGACCAGAATTCAGAAACTGTGAAGAGCTATCAGATCAGCTTCAAACTTTTAGAGCCTGGTGGACAGTGACTCACGCGAAGCCCTGAAAACAACTACTGAAAAACGTTAAAAATAAACACAGACAGACGGACAGGGAGATGCCCGTACCTTGCTCTTGAGTATTAGCTGGAAGGAAAGGGTGCGCTTGCAGGAGAGATTGGGGTTGCGCTCGGAGTCATTCACGCGGGCCTTCAGCACCCACGTCTGGTTGAGAACAGTGAAGCGCGGTGTTTCATAGTACAGACGGGTGATGAAGTCATCAGTGCGATATGGCCTGAACTGCACCTCTGGATGGACACGTGAGTGGAGGACAAGTTTTGAAGCAGTGAGAAGGGTCAGGAGTGGGAGGGGAAGAATGTTTAGGAGTCCGGAAGCAAAGTGAAACATATATTTACACTGTATTCATCTCTTTGTAACCATTGTGTATTTACCTGTAAATCCAATCTTTTCGTAGCAAAGCAGACTAAAGATGCTGTTGTAGAGCTGCATGTCTCTGCGGTGGTTCTGGTCCATCTCTCCCAGGATTCCCATCAGCTCTGTGCCAGTCTTAGTCGGGTGGGAGCACTCGCTCTCATGCGCTGGCAGCTCATGGAAAGGACCCTGCCAGGGGCAGCCAATCCTCTTGTACTTGCACTGTGTCACCCTGGAAACGTAAAGGCAAGTGTGAGTTACAAGAAATAACGGGGGAAGGAAAAGACATGGCTTCATAAAAAATGATTTCCTTCACAGTGGTGCTTTATGATGAATACAAGCTATGTTCCTGCACCAAGTGGAAGGTACTTAAGGTTCGCTTAGAGCTGACGTCAAGGAAAGAAACATTAGTTACATCCTAGATAGAGGTGCTTTTCACTGAATACCTGTTACTGTATTCCAGTAAAATTGAGGTATTACTGTAATAGTGTGAAAGGTACTAGTTAACTTCATTAGTGAACCATGGGTAGTTAAAACACCTTATATTAACAGCAAAGTTTTGTCATATATATCACAGTAGTGGCTGCAAGAGATTCAGCATTTTACAGGCATTTTAAGTGGATTCACTAGTTTGACGGAGTACTGCAAAACGCCTGGACTCACAGATTGTAATCTCTGTTTATTAAATGCTGAGCTTGATATCCAGATGCGCATTTTTTTCTGCCTGACCTGACCAAAAAAACAAAACACCTTGTGACTGCCATGGCTGTTGTCATGGCAACACTTGCATGGGCACTGCTGTCCTAAGAAGGGTCACCTGTTGCTATAGCAACAGCCCCATAGGATTTCCTGCATGCAAATTCAAACAGCCCGAGCGCCGCAGACAACAAACACACAGTCAGTAATCACATCAGCTGTTTGCTTTTCTCCCCCTCCCCAGAAGTCACACATCACAAGCTCCCTCATCTTCTCCAAATCAACCTCATGTGACAGGCTAGTGTGCTGATTTGAAACACACAAACACACGTCCATACAGTCATAGTTGTGATTTAATCCCTGTCATCGTTTAAGGGTTTAATGTGTGCACAGCTGCCATTTCCATGTTTCTGTTTCACTTCTTTGCAGTCCGGCCTGAAGTCAGTTGGCATAAGAGTTTAATTTAATAGCTTTGACACATTTGTGGGCCGGCTGAATTTTGAGACACTTTGCAATTTTTATATTATTGGAAAAGAAATGTGGAAGATTTCTTATTTTGGAAAAAGAGTGATTTTGCTTTTAAATGAATTTGAATGTGTGTGTGTGTGTGTGTGTGTGTGTGTGTGTGTGTGTGTGTGTGTGTGTGTGTGTGTGTGTGTGTGTGTGTGTGTACCTGTCTTGACACTCCTCTTTCTGGTGTCTCTCTAGGCTGGAGCGGGGGAACTGTTTTAGGCAGAAGGTACATTCTGTCGGTAGCTCACTGACAGCCTTCTCAACGGCAAGATTCCTGCAGCACAGGTTCTTGCTGATCTCACACCTACACAAACAGAGAAAAACACTAATCATACCTCAGAGAGTGGCAGCAGAGTATATATAATATTTGCGGTATGTTCAGTATGTTCATGCAAGTCTGTGAACTAGGCACAACCAAGAGTAGTACGGTCGAAAAGTGAAATTATGCTTTTGTCAATTTTTGGTGCTAATTTCAACATATAATTATACAACTAGGCAGAACATATTCATAAGTATTTTTTTCCTGTGGCCATACATTAGTGATGCAAAAGTGATTTTGGAAAATCATATTGGTGTTTAATTTGTCAATCAAGGTTAACTGCTGAAAATGACCGTACATTTAGATTCAGAGAGTGACTTTAGGTGTCACCTTAACAAGACAGACATCCCTGTATTTTAGTTTTTTCCTGCTGGAGATCCAAATACTAGCAATAATTACATAGTTCCTAATATAGCTCAAACCGTGAGGTTCCGGAAGTGAAAATCCCATTCATATTCTCAATCAAGCATTTTGATTATGAGTCAGATGTCGTAACCATCCAAGGTAGACTCACCTACGAAATCAACCTTATTTATGAAACACGTTTTATCGTGATGTCATTGAGAAGTACTACACTACCCACAATCCTAAAGTGTATCATTGACTTGAGTTACTGCTACCACTGAACTCTATGGTAGTTATACACTACATACACACACATAACACAAGCTACAATATATGACTGTTGGAAGTCGTTGGAAAGGCATTTGCAATGGTTTATGGGATGAGTATTTCCTTCGCTCTTAAAATAATTATGTACAGTCTTTTTTTTCCATTTGACAATTTCTTTTGCTCCATTTAAAATATTTTACGGTAACGATTCATCTCATGGTTTATTGGCTTGGTTCCAGGCTTTAAACTCTTTGTATTATGATTTTATGAAACGTGAATGAATGGGAAATTCAGTTCGGGACCCAGAGCATTTCAAAAAGTGGGCGGTCACTGTTCAAAAGGAACATGCAGAACAAAAAAAATCTGTATTTAAGGGCAACATGAGTTTCTGAATCAATGCTATTTCATTTGACAAAATTTCTACCATCTAATGTCAACGGGGAACTTGATTTACCTGCAGTTGGGACATGTGGCCTGTTCCTCCTTGAGACGAGAATCGGCCAGGAGGTGGATAAAACAGCCTGCGCACATCAGATGTCCATTGGTACACTGTGGTGGAGAAAAGATTGACAGTTTTTTTTAATGGGTAGAGGCACGGGTGCCATGGCTAAAATATTTGAGTTGCACAAGCTGGGAAGAATTAAATTGGAAGATTGGAATAAGATACCTAAACTTTCTCTTGTCAAATCTTACAACAAAAAGTCTGCATCATTTGTTACAGGGGTCAGGGACTCAAATCAAAACTTGCAATTTGCCGTGTAAGGCAAATGCCGGGCATATGTCATTTGATTACGTTTTTTCATTTCATTGAAATTCTAATGATGGATTAAGTAAGTTGCCCAACAACAGTAGAGCAACAACAAAGTGGTCTGTAAATATTACCGCAACATTACAACTGAATAAGTGCTTAACGAAGGAGAGGGGTTTGAAAGTGTGTACTTTTCTCTGTGAATGAGTTCTACGAGTTAAATGGACTCACAGGCCTAATGTCTGATCAAAAAATTTAATACGAGTGTCTATACAGTATACTATTGTGCGGAAAAAAAATTGACTTGTGTTTACACTGTAAAATCTGTTTAAAATGTGTGTGACGAACGGCACAACAGTGCATAAATGGTTAAACTATCTGAACAATCACTAATAACACGTGTTCACTTGACACTGAATAGAGCAGTTTGAGACAATTAGCAGAACAGTAGGATGGGTTAAACGGGAGGGGAATATACAATTTAAAAAATATATATATATATGTCATTAAAGTTGAGATAATTGTTAAATCCTGGATGTTTGTGTTCCGGGAGTGGGGGCTGGGACTGTGGCTTTGGCCGAGGGTCATTTGAGGGTAATTCACAGTACAATGTTATGAACTTGAGCCTGCACAGCTGACCACCGGGCCTGGGTGTGTCTGGTCGCAGCCTCATGGCTCAACTTGCGGGAGACACTTGGGGCCCGTGTTGGATCTCGTGTATCTCTACAAATAAATGGCCAACACATTCAACAGGTTGACACTGGGGGCTGGGACACATGGGTGTGTTCTAGTATGAGGTCCAGCTGGTTTGCTGTTGTTTTTGTCGATATTTCAAGGGGTTTTGAGCGTGGGGGTGTGTGTGTGTGTGTGTGTGTGTGTGTGTGTGTGTGTGTGTGTGTGTGTGTGTGGGGAGGGGGGGGGGTGTTATGATTGACACCATGTTTACCTGGTATACAGACGCCTTGGGCAAGTCTAGGCACACGGTGCAGCACAGCACTGAGTACAGTCTCTCCTCCAGCTTCCCTGACTCTCCGTCGGGTATTCTCACCCTCTTCTTGGGCGGCTCGTCCGGGTCAGGCTCGGGCCCGTCTCGTCTCATCCCGACCTCCTCCTGCATGGCAGCGACCCCGGCGACAGCCTCCACCGCTGCCCCCGCGGCCCCGACCCCGACCCCCGGGCCTCCCGAGGAGGAGCCAGGGGCGGCCGCTACGCCCACGTCTCGCTCTTCCAGTGAAGACATGGCGACGGCCGTCTACAAAGATCCCAGGTGTCCCCGCCGCGGCCACGCCGAGCCCGAACAAATATATTAGCGGGCTAGCTCGGGACTAGCTCACAACCTGTCAAGCTAACGGTCAGCTGACAGCTAGCTAGCGTTAGCCGGGCTAATGCTACGGCGGCGGGCTGTCAAGACGGGAATGCGGGCTCACTTCTCACCAACGCCACCCTACACTTGGGGACTCGGTCGCGTAACAAGCGAACGACCGCGTAACGACGCGGCCGCGTGTACAATTGTCAAAAGCGACCGAATTAAATGTCGACTAGTTCTGTTGACTTACAGTGGGGCTAGCAGACTACGTGCTAGCTACGTTGACACAAACACAGCAGTCCTCTCGCTCTGCCCAGGCGGAACAAAAACAACTCGGGCGTCCCTCAGCTGTTGTTTTGCCCTCGACGCCGTTATTCGCAGTGACAGCAGAGTACGGCGGCGCGCGCCCGTGGCCCAGCTCGGCTGCTCGTCTAACGTCCCCGCTCCGGTGTCGCCGGACTGTCCGCGGGACCCGCGGGACCTGTCGGGGGATTGAATCCGCGGCTACAGACACTTCTGTCGGAACTCGTCTCTCTGGCTACACAGCCATCTTTGTTTTTTTTCGGTTTTTTTTTTTTCCTGTCCGTCTCCCCCGACTTCACCCTGCACAGCCTCTACGACTCCGGGTCAAATTCGTTATTACTCAGGCAGGTTGTCGGTCTCGTCTTGGTAAGTTGCGTGTTACAGAGTAACCACCCTGCGTGCGTCTGTGACGGCCTCTGTGCGCCTGCAGCTACTTGGTTACGGCCGCGACTTGGCTGACAGCGGAATGTTTTGTTGTGGCAGATGACTTGGGGTATTTAAAGAGTTTTTAAGTGCGCATGCGCAGTGGGCACCTGCGGGTCAGCGTATGGCAGGACTTGAAAGGTGACCAAAACCTGATATGCGACAAATTTAGGCCACTCCGTCGAAGGACGCGTCCTTGTGTACATTTCCAATGTTTATGGGAAACAAACCACGTGTCATAACACCTCACTTACGACGCCAGCGCTCTGACGACTGTTAATACAACTTCACGACACAAATAACTCTGTTTCTCGACCAAAGCGACGTCTTAAGTGCCCTTGGACACTGATACTAGGTCAGAGGCATTTATGAGTCTTCTCGTCCCTTCAGTACAGCTGATCCCCAGAAATTTGAGGGGGGAGGTTATATGTGATGATAACACAACACCACTCAGTTTGAGATTCCTGTGTGTATTAACTGCATAAATACAGTGCAACTTCGTTCAGGTTATTGCCGGATGGTGTGTGATCAATCCAGCCATCAAAGGCATGGATCTATCGTGACCAGTGGTGAGAGAGAAACATATCCAATCCGAATTAAGTTCATTGCTGTTGTCAGGTAGAATTCTGTATCTCTAACATAGTTTTATTTTTTAAAGATAAAGGGAGGCTAGCCGAGTCTGATATGAAATACAATGGAGGGCCAGGAGGATATACTGGAAATGTACTAAATTCCAACACCAGCTACAAATAAAAAATAATGGAAGACCAACTCAGAAAATAAATATAATTCAGAAGGCGGCAGGTGGATCATGCTGCAGCTTCAACATGCAGACATATTCGAGAGTGGAATGGTTAGCAGGCTCGGCAGTTTGATTGTAGTGAGATGCACTGAGAAAAACTAGGTGTGTGTGTGTGTGTGTGTGTGTGTGTGTGTTTGTGTAAGTGTGCTCTCAGAGGCATGTTGCATAGTCGGCCTCCTCAGTGAAATCACCCACCAGTCGCTTCAGATTCCAAGATTTGTGGTTAAGCAGCCTCCGGGGCAGGGAGCAGTTGACTCCGTGTACAGGATGGGGGGTTGTGTGTACTTGGGGGTAGGTGATGGGGCCGGATGTCAAGAGTTTCAGCTGTCTGTAATCGGGAGGGACAGGACAAGCCACTCCCATTTGACAGACAGATATGCCTTATTTGGTCTGTGCGGAATGGCCAGGGAGCCATACCACCCTCAGCTATGCACACACAGGTTACTCGGGAGATCTGCACCCACCGTGTCCTGAAAGCTGGATTATCACCATGAGTAGCCACTGGATCTTTCTGCAAATTAACTTCTCAAATCGTTGACACAGAATACTCGCTTGCAGGTTGTTTTTCCATCACACAGTCACAGTTTAACAACACAAAGATCAGCCACAACAATAGAGCCACCAGCCTAAAATTGTATAGGTTCCCCTCGTCCCGTCAAAACAGCTCTGACCCGTCGGGGAATGGACACGGGACCTTTGGGGGGGTGGGGGTATCCTGTGGTGTTGGGACATTGGTAGTGAATCCTGTGGGTTTTTGTGGCTGGGGGCCTCCATGGCTCTAGCCTCTTCATGTATCCTATGTTCTTGATCGTATAGGGATCTGGGGAGTTTGGAGGCTGAGTCAATGCTTTGGGCTCTTTGTCATGTTCTTCCAGCTATTTCTGAGAAGTTTTTGCACATTGTCCTGCTGGGTGAGGCTGCTGCTGACCGGGAGTTGTCACGTGGGGGTTCTGCTTGGTATTTGGTTCTGCAACAATGTTTAGGAGGGTGGTTTGTGACAAGTAACACCCAGATGACCCAAGGTTTCCCCATAGAACATTGCATTATAATGAGAAAGTATGTCAGTGGTTTTCATGTTGTGGCTATATCTAGAAAGCAGTAGTGTGTTACAGACCATTTTCAAAATAAATATAACAAACACAATGCTAGAAAGATGGCATGCAAAATGATGATATATATGGCAAACTATTACTAAAAGGTTCTTTTTAGTTTATGAACATCTAGTAAACTACTGTTGCTAGATGAATGATACACAGACTTCCAGGAATGGAGTATAGAAGGAAAGTGGATCAGTGTCAAAAATAGCAATGGGTAGGAATGGCAGACATGATAACATATCATATCCTCAAAGCTAAACACGGTTGGCTAGGAAAGATAGATGGTCGACCAAAACAAAATGCCAAAGAGTCTTCCCATGAACACACCAGAGCATTAGAAACAAGGATAAGCTGAATATGTGTCTAGATTCTAAATTAATCCTACAGGGACACACACCTTGGTCATTACACAACATTTCCTGATCAGTTAATTACTACAGGATAAATGGATTACACACATTCGAGATTTATCTACCCCATGAATCAGACCCTATTCAATCACAAGAAAGTACATCACATTATCTGTGGGTCGTTCAAGGATTCAGCTGCCAAGAAATCAGCGGCATTGTCCAGAACAATGAAAGCGATGACCCTGATCTAATCACACAGCTACACAGGAGATTGACAGTGAGGCCAGGACTGTGTGGGTGGATGATGGTGGCGTGGCGAGGACTCGGCTTGCCGTGGTTTCTACTGATGGAGGGTGAGATGAAGGAGCCGTTGGGTTGGAGGATAGGTGGTGTTGTGTTAATTGACCTGCTGTGTTTGGTTCAGCAGTGTTGGTTGAAGGTGTTGAATCTGAAGGTGACTGTTTGCGGTCTGTTTTGTTTGGACTGTGTCATAATCTGGGATGGAAGTTCGGTTTGGGGGCATCAAGATGACAGTTCAACTCTCCGAGTTTGACTCGTTGGGGCCTGGATCCCGTATTTCTCGTCTGTTGGGTGAGCCAGAGTCCGGAGAGGTGCAGTCTGGTTTCTGTTGACTGGGTGTGTCCTCTGTCATTGTGTGCGCTTTGATCTGCATCTCATTTTGTCTCTCCTGAGTTCTGATGAGCTCTTTGTGTGCGATTTCTCCCTCGCTGTTGCTGATTCTTGGTCTTGTTTCTGTTGCATTGGTCTGAGCCGTTCTCTCTGATTCTGCTCCAGAGTCTGCAGTGTTCCTCTGAGTTTTGTCCGTAAACGCCCCCTGCCTGCAGGCCGAAGCCATAGCCTCCACCCAGGGATGCAGCAGGGTCTGCTCCGCTGTCAGCCTCACTGTGGGATCTGGCTGAAGCAGAGCTCTGACAAGGCCTCTGGCTTCTGCACACAAAACAATCCCACACACAGAATAGCATACAGAAGTGGATTGTGTATTTATGTGTGAATATATAATTTCATGTACAGGCATTTGTGCCAGCATATATTACATATCTGTGCTTCTCACCCTCTGAGACGCGGTCCCAGTATGGGGACAGGAAGTGGAGCTGCCCTTGCTTTATTAGCTGGAACAACTCCTCCTGGTCCCGGTCCCGACTGCGAAATGGGGGGAATCCACAAAGCAGGATGTAGAGAATAACACCCAGAGCCCATACATCCACTGCTACCCCATAACCTGATGGTAAATGAAAATTATTTTCAGACTGAAAAAGAAGAAAAGCAACCCCTATTTTGTGATATTAAATGACATTTACATGTAAAATGTAAAGTAGTGATTGATACTGCAGCAAACTGCTCTCACCTGTCTCACAGAGAATCTCTGGGGCTACGTATGTTGGTGTCCCACATATGGTGAAGACTGGTTCAGTGACAACCATGGCAAGACCAAAGTCTCCCAGCTTCAGTCTGCAGATGCCACCTGCCTCACGCTCTACCTGAGAGAGAATGAGAGGGACAAGATGCAGACAGAAATAGAGTTAGGCAGGGAGGCAGAGCAGAGATTATATATTTTTTTTTAACTTCAATTCAATTCAAACTC
This sequence comes from Scophthalmus maximus, assembly GCF_022379125.1. Lineage (NCBI taxonomy): Eukaryota > Metazoa > Chordata > Actinopteri > Pleuronectiformes > Scophthalmidae > Scophthalmus > Scophthalmus maximus. The sequence continues at coordinate 5,618,224 of NC_061536.1, read as the reverse complement.
TAGGTGCACCCACATAGATGTCACACATATAGACAGAGAAACTTAAGTGACTGACATTTTCGTTTGGACTTTGCAAAATACTCATCTGACTTTATTTCAACAATTAATAGTTGTACCCTCACATTATGTGGTTTAATATCAGTTTTACTTTGTGATGATGCCCCAGTTTGGTATGTTGAGTTAGAGAATGTGGGGGAACTTTGAGAAGATGAATAAAAGGTGAAGCTGAAATCTTCATGAGTTTATTCCATTTACAGAAGGATTGTCAGCTAATAAATTACTTTGCCCCTTGGTTTTAGGGCAAAGTACGTACAGTATCTTTCCACTACTAACAAAGCCATAATCCTAAAAAAGAAATTGATTATGATTTTGAAAGAAATTGGCAACCAAGCCTGTTGGAAAAAATTAAAGCTACCATGTCAAGAATTTAATATATTGTTCTTTGGCTCCCCCTAGTGACAATATAAAAAAGGAGACACTGTCAGACAGCAAAGTGAACGAGTACCAACCAGGAGACATGGATTATTAGCTGAAAACTATGTATTTTCATTGGGATTATTGCATTTTTATACACACTCTTCCACCTTCACTGAGCCTGATACCCACCAGCAGGTTTTCTGGTTTGAGGTCTCGGTGGACGATGCTCTTGCAGTGGATGTAATTTAGTGCATCACTCATGTCGGACACCATCAGTCCTGCCTCGGCCTCTGAAAACCTCCCCCTCTCACTGATGGCCTCGAACAGGTCCCCCCCACTCACCAGCTCCATCACCAGGTACGAGTGAGTGTGCGTGTGGTGGTGCGCGAACAGCCGCACAATGTGATGGTGACACAGGCTCCCCAGGAGGCTCAGCTCGTTCTGCATCATGTGCTCCCGACCAATCAGCTTGGAGCGTTCGACTATCTTCGCGGCAAGGGTTTGTCCGTCATCACGGCGGCGGCACTCACGCACCACTGCAAAGTTCCCATCTCCAACCACACGTCCTATTTCGTAGCAGCGCTCGATATCTGACTGGGTGACATCACTGCCGCCTGAAGGAAGGTCAACGGTCGTCCTCTGCTGTGCGTCTACCTGTGCTGGACCCACGCCTGGAAGTGGTTTTAAAAGTTGGAACTGTGCAAGACTTTTCTCTTCATTCCCGCTGACTGGTTGAGGAGGCTGAGGGCTGAGTGGTTCTGTATGAGAACTACCTTTTTGCTTTCTCGACACAGGAGGAAGTGGGACCCTCCCTGACAGGGGATTGGCCCGCTCCGTACCCTGATGCTTACCTCTTATTGCTAAACAGTTTTCACACAGTGCAGGAGAGGGTATTCCTGCATCTGTAAGTTTAAACGGACCAACCATGGAAGGTTGTCGCTCTCTGACCCCGCCCCTCACATGTAGTCTCTGCAGGTGGTTAGGAAGGTGAGCTGGTTTTCTGCAAGAACTCTTTTTATGAGACCTCTGGACATCTGAGTTATAATCTTCCAGTTGGTGTGTGTCCGTGTGGTTAGTTGTGTGTGTTATTGTGTCGTTTTTGACATGTGTGTTGGTATCCTGGTCTGCCGCTTTGTTAGTGCCGCTGCTGTCTGCCCCCTCACTGTATCCACTGTCGGCCTTGGCGGCTTTGTCTGGTGCTGGAATAAGTCTTCTCTCCCAGGCCCCAAGTGCGTCGGCCCGGTAATGGGAATGTTCAGGAAAGAGCTCCTCCAGAGCCTCCTGCACACTGCTCAGCTCTGGACGGGCCTTACCCAGCGCCACGAAGGCCACCTCACCTCGAAAGAAGTCACATACGCCTTTCACCTAAATTAAAGACAAAGACTTACATGTCAACAGGTCTGGGCAAGTTTCACAAGGCCTCTGACATACATCAAGTGGCTTTACACTTATAAGCATGCAGGACTGTATGAAAGCAGAAAACAAAAGGAGTCGTGTTGCTCAGCCGCATTTGTAGTGACACTGGAGTTTTTTCTCCTCTCTGAAGGTTCAAATGGTCCCAGAAGAGAAAACAACCATGCCAATGTCCCCCGAACAATTTGATTCTGAGGACCATCAGCATTGTTGTACAAAATGACACCTCTAAATCCTCATTTGGACAGTTTCCGCATGTCCCTTTATTCCAGCTCCCTGTGTTTTAATTGTCAGCTTTATCAGCCCCAGTCGATAGAGGGGAGTCGAGTGAAGATCAGTGCATTAGCTGAAAAATAGGACAACGCAGGACAACGCCCTGGGGCCCCTTAACTTCATGGTCCTCCAGGTCTACTGCTGTTTGTTCTTTAATTGTGTGGGAGCCAAGGAAAGCCTGGTATTAACCATGAAGAGGGACGGAAGTTGTGTTCTGCTTAATTGCATCACCTTAAGGCCCTGTCATAAAGAGACACCTTGAGTCTAGCATGGAGAGAACTGCACACATTACAGAGATCGGTAAAAAGGGCTCCATGGGTGCATTTTTTTCCCCCCGAGGATCACCTCGCGGGTTAATGCGACGGCGGATTGAGCCTCACCTCTCGTGCGTGGGTCGTGTAGAGGCGCGTGACTCTGGCTCTGTGCCAACGGGGGAACCCCAACGCCTCGGAGATATCCAATAGCAGTTGCTCGAAGGACACCACACCCCTCCGGTTCAACAGCACTGTTACCTAGAAAAACACATAAAAATGACAGTAAGGTTATGACATTTTCTTTGTCATGTAAATTACCATCTAATTTATTGGTCATTTGGTACCAACACTTTAATAAGGAACCCTCCAGAAAGGGTTTGTAAGTTAAGTCATGCTTAATTGATGATTGCTAAAAGAATTGGTTATATTAAGTATTCCTCGTCTTGGGATGTCCAACATGACACTTTGTCTTTTAAACCCTTTCATTTATTAGGAAAACGCCTCCAAAGAGGAGTTATATCACTTCACTGGAGAATACCTATCTGGATCAAAATCCATGAATAACTGTAAGATTGGTGGACTATAAGAACATGTGTTCAACTTTTAGAACTGCATTATCACCAAATAGAAAGGATTTTCACAACTTCTGAACTCAAACATTATTCTAATTACTCCCTCATAACTAATCCATAAATTATCAGTGCAGTATTTATTTTTAACCACTTAGTTACCTTCCGCAGTGTGCTCTGACCACAGGGGCGGACGATGGTGACAAGACGGGGCCGCTCAGCACTCTCCTCTGCATGGCGGGTGTGGAAAAGAGGCAGGTGAGGAGGAGGAGGAGGTAAGAAGTGGGACCTGTGGACCTTTCCCGTAGGGTGGGGGTGGATGGGCCATGGCTGGGGTATCCCAACAGGATGCTTCAACAAGGGGATATTAGGAGGAGCTGAGGCAGGGAGAGAGGAGGACCGGTTGAGAGAACAAAGACACCAAGTGTTGGATTATTGAAAGTGTACTTAAGGGCACTGTCGTCATCGCCCCACTGGTGGCTTTCAAAGTAAAACTCATAAGTAACACAACACCAGTTCCTCGTCCCGTGTGAGTGTGCGTGCATGTGCATGTGTGTGTGTGTGTGTGTGTGTGTGTGTGTGTGTGTGTGAAAACAAATCCGGCTGATCAGATTTGAGTGTTTTCCATCACACGGAGTGCAAGGGCCATTCGAGATTCCTCAAGGACCTTGGCCAGCTGGCTGAATTATTAAGGCTTCCTTAAGTCATGCAAACTAACTCCCCCACACACACACTTACACACACACGTACACACCTAAACAAAAGGTTGCTTGACCTGGTTCGGGCTCAGCCGAATCTGCATGATTAATGAAGCAATAAAGACACAGAGCATCTTTGACGTTTCACTTTCTGGCACTGTGGGAGATAGAGAGATGTTATCTGTCCAGTCAGTCAGGCTTTGGCTTTTGTTTTCTTTCCAGATGCAGAACAACAAGACAGAAACACAAGACCCTGTACCTCTAACATCCTCTGTGTGTGTGTTTGTGTGTGTGTGTGTGTGTGTGTGTGTGGTGGGATGGGGTCTAAGAGTAATAATGCATCAAGTATCATCAAGTGATGACATCTGACAATATTTGTAACAGCTCAGGTTGAATTACAATCTTAGAAGTCTTGGCTTGTCTTTGGTTTACCTGTGATTCCAGTTTAAAGCCGGTTTGATCTGTTATTTGTGACGCAGCCTTGACTCTAACACGTTGTTCGAGGATTTAATTGTTTTAATTGTAAATTAAATCTACTCAATCCGCCCATCAACTCACCTGCCACCCTCCATTTAGCGTTACGCGCCGCCTCGCATCCATACCGGGCTCTCTGCGGGGGCGTCATGTCTTTACAAAAAAAAAAAAAAAAAAAAATTCCAGAACTGTCAACAAAATCTCAGTGACACTTATTTTTCATTTATATTTTATTCCTCCACAAGTTGCTGCTGTCATATTCTTGGCCGTCAGCGTTCAGGGAAGGTAACGGGATGCGCTGTGAGCTGACCGGACCTGCTGTAGCTACAGAGGTTGCCATGGATACACGTCAAGGGGAAAGACTGGGGAGGGAGAAACACCGGAAACTGAGTGACTTATCAATCAAAATAAAATATTAATTTTGAATAGGAAGGGTGGATCAAATTAGCAGCACGCCTCCCTGAATAAACGAGTGGTTTTCATCTATTTTGGATTTTTATCAACGAATCCAATTTTCAAATACTTTGGCATTTTAAGCTCGAGTAGACCAGCGATGTTCATCAATGACGTTTTACTTTGAAGGAACTGAGCGGAAGTGTTGTATTTCCTTTTGTGAGTGAGGTTAGTGATGAGAGGACGGGTTGCGTGTGTGTGTGTGTGTGTGTGGGTGTGTGTGTGTGTGTGTGTGTTTGTGTGTGTGTATTTGTGTGTGTGTGTGTGTGTGTGTGTGTGTGTGTGTGTGTGTGTGTGTGTGTGTGTGTGTGTGTGCGTGCGTGTGTAGAAGTTTCTGGTGAAAGTTGTGACATAAGTGAGGACAGGTAAACGACACCAGTGCATTAGGTTTGCTGCTCTTACATAATAAACACACTTGACCAGCTTCATTCAAGTGTAAAACTAAAGTGCTTACAACTTGTTGATTGTGTCTAAGAGCAGAGGCCATTTTCCAATAAGTAAGTGGGGACTAACAGCTTTAAAGAAATGCTGATATATGCTATGTTATATGTTGAAAAACGAGACTGCACACAATACATGATGAACAATATGAAAAATGATGTTGACATTGAATAACCTTTGCTTTATCAGCCATTCCCACCGACTATCTGTGTTTAGACGCAAATCATTTTCTGAAATTATTATTGTTATTCAATAGGATATACCTGAGCTCTGTATTTACATTATTGCCCGCAGTATATGAAATGTTAAAATGTTTTTGATGCTATAAAAGAGAAAACGTTCATTTTTGCTGGGGGAGTACCAGATTTAGCGTATAACCTAGATGTTTTAAAGCCTTTTGCCTATTGTCAGGTATGTACATACTGAATCAATAGAACTAATTACATTTACTGATTTCATCAGTTTATATTCATTCATTTCATTTGTCCATGCACATAGAGATTGAATCTTTTATAAAGTCTAAACAGGACCTTGAGATGATAAACAGTGGAGCAAAGGTGGAAAAAGCCCCTTGATACAAATTTGAGGTTTGACTGACCTCAGTTGAAAAAAACTAATCTTTGCATAATCCTTGTAAATTACTTGATATGTTTTCTCCTTCTGGAAATTGAAATCATGATTTTAGTAAATGAGGGAAAAATAAATAGTTCATGGTTCATCTGGATATAACATTCATTGCAATGGTTGCATTTTAAGTGGTCATTTCCACCAGGTCTTTATTGTCTCTATCGGATGAAGAAAAAACAACATCAACAACCCTAAGATAAGTTTAAAATGATTCAACTTTACAAACACATCATATAGGATATGAATTGTATATTTGTAGAAAGTAAACTCCTCCTCAGAAACTGCTCGGAAGGACATGATTTCGGGTCTGTGTCCTCAATGGTAGCTACACTGCCTTTGTCAAAAAACTTTTTCCGTTTGATCTCGGAAGAAAAAGGAGGAGGAATAAAAACTGTGAAGGGCTCACACAAAACCTTTTATATCAGACCGACTGGAAGACAGTTATGGTGAAAAATCACACTGACAGCAGGGGGAGAGGAACTGCCCGTCTCAAGGGCCGTTACCATAGTTTCATTGATGGAATCCAAAACTGTGCTACACAAAGACACGCGCACACACACACACACACACACACACACACACACACACCATGTCCAGTTGATCTTTTAATACATTGCCCCCCCCCGGGTCTGTCTCCAAGGATACTGTTAATATTGGATCAGGAAGTAACGAGTCCCCTTGCGGCTCCATATCCTGGACTCCCCACTGAGACTTAACAGTGTGTGTGTTTCTCCAGTGAAAACAAACATGCTCACAACTACTATAAAAAAAAAATTTCCTCTTGTTTCCTGTATTCAAGATGGGTTTTTTTATCTGTTGTTTTAAGCATTTTTTATTGAATTTCATACGTACGATTAATTAGTATGATAGTGGGGAGCTGAAAGGAATCAAGGAAAGAGTTTGGGGGTGACATTAAACATTAAGGTCCCTGAATCGAGTTGAACTGTGGGACACTAGTTAGACTGTAAGTGCTTTAAATCCCCATGTACAACATTATGCTGGGAACAAGTAGAGCTCCTGGATTAATGTTTATTAGGTTTTACAGTTTACCCCTGTTTAGCTTCCATAAACTAATATACAAACACTCATTTTAATTGTTTATTGACATAAGTATTAATCAACATCTTTGCTCACTGAAGGGATATTGTATATAGTTACAACTCTGTTATTATACTATACTATTATACTACAGTATTGTCTTTAGTTATAAACCAGCCTCAATGGGGGTGTATAAATAAGCACTTTATATCTGCTTAATTACATTATAGTGTAGTTATATATTCTTTTAAGTTACATACTGCTTATGAATAATAAATAGTGGACTTAAAGTAAGATAAGACAAGACAAGACGAGAGAAGAATAAGAATTCTTGTATTACAGCAGCCCAAAGGGAGTATGAGTGCAGGTTTTCATAGAATAGGAAAAGAGTAAAATATATTATAACTATATAGAACAATTAGATACAGAATACACACACATATATAGGAGTGGTTTTGGTGTTTGATGGTCATTTTGTAATCTTGCACACACATACAGAGGTGGGGACAGTTCGAAGTCGATGCTGATAGACTTACAGTGCACTAACGGTGTCTGACCAGCAGGGGAGGCAAGTCTACCTACTTTATGTCCCTGCGTCCACAGACGTGATCCAGGACAGGGCCGAGCTGTTCCCTTGAAGAGCTATCCAGCTAGATAAACATTAATCATGTTCGTTTGTCATTACATAATAGGGGTTGAAGAGGGGAAGAGGTAGGATGGCTGGACAACAGGTGCACCCTCCGATATCCAGCAGCCCCCTCCCCAGGGCCGTGCCTTGGAACATTACAAGGCACATCTGCCAGGAACACTCAACATACTTGTTATCGCTTGTCTTGTTTTTCCTCTCTTCTTCTTTTCCTTTCTCTGTCCTCTTCTTTTTGCTTCCATTTTTTTAAATGATGTGTAGTTGTTGTGTGTGAACCCCCTCATGCTTTTCTACACACATTCATATACACAAAACATACATACAACCTCTTTTGCTGTTTTGGTTTTGTTGTTGTTGTGTCTGTATGTTAATCCCGTCACGTCACCCAATGTATTTAGGTGTTGTCTTGTCTCACAAAAAGAGAAAAGAGGGACGTAACTCAATGCTTTTCCCTTGATTAAACTCTGTCTGACTTTTATTACATTTAGGAATGCAACGTGAAATCCATCTGCTAATTGTTAACATTTAAAACTGCATTTTAAAACAGCCATTAGCCTAACTGTTACAAAAGATATGACATTCAGCTTATATACTCTTTATAAAAGGTGGTACTCAATTAATAGGTGCAAGGTTACATTGTAATCTGTATCAAATTTTTCAAGCTTTCACCCCCTCAATAGTGATTCAAATCTATTCAAGCTCCATGTGAACAAGGGACTGAGGACGAGTGCAGATAAGTGCAGCATGTAATGTAGAGAGAGGGAATAAATGAATGAGTGTGTGTTAGAGAAGGGAGTGGCAATGTCCAGATGTTGATTCATTTGTATTATTCACACAGTCACACACAGATGCACAGGAAAGCCCCTTAAAAGCTGGAACAGAAATATCTGCATTCCTTGGTTGAATGGTTTTCCCACTCTCCTCTCCCCATACAGCAGTCCATGTCCTTCGGGTTTCTGCTTGTGTCAGCTTAGTGTATATTTGCACGGACACAGCAACACACACACACGTGCGCACACACAGACACACACACACACGCACGCACACACTTACAGATTCCTGCTTAGTTCAAGTGCTGTTTGTTAAGGGCAATCACAGCCTGGACAGTATAGGGCCTATAATCGCATCATCGGCCAACAACCCCAATGACTGTCTAGCCTGAAAATTGATTTTATTTTGTGGACATAGTTCAGAGTTCAACTCCATGGAAAGTAGAGTGAGATAATTACCACTGTCTGTGTTCGTTCATGTGACGACCATGCTTATTTAGCACTATAATGCGCGGTTTATCCTGCATGGCTGAGGCCTCCAGCACTTTACCAGGCATGTGTGAGGCCTGATTGTGGGGAGAAGGGTGCATGCTGGGAGTTTCCTGCCTGAAACCGCCAGAGAAAACTCAACTTGAATAAGAGTCATGACCACAGTGGTGTCCGGATTGCATAAGCTCAAACATACACCCATAAACACATTTTCATACGTTTCTTACACAGCGAGAGGCGGCCTGTGAACATATTCTAAGCCAGAGCTGAATGAATTTGACCTTTCACCTTCTCTCTCTCTCTCTCCACTTGTCCCTTTTCCATATGTCTCCCTCACACCTGTTCATGTCAAGCACGCCACAGATTCCGTTCCATCACATACATACACACACACACACACACACACACACACACACACACACACACACACACACACACGTGTATCAGTTTAGACACAGTATTGGACAAGGGGGGGAAAGAGGTCACTAGAGGACAGGGGCACTGGGACAGGGTGTGTAAGATGGTGTGATTCACTATTGGATCCCACCCCCAAATCCCAGCTTTGGTGTGTGTGCCTGCATGCTATGTGTGTGTGTGTGTGTGTGTGTGTGCGTGCGTGTGATGTGTGTGTGTGTGAGAGAGAGAGAGAGAGAGAGAGAGAGAGAGAGAGAGAGAGAGAGTGAGAGAGAGGATGTTTGTCTTTGCACAACTTCCAGAGATCATCCGACTGTCTGCAGACAGGGGGATTTCGTCAGCGACAGAAACAGACACGTGACATTTGGGCTTCTGAATGAATTCTGTCAAAACCGAGGAACTTTATGTGTATAAAGGGGTGAAACAATGAAGGAATCTTGAATTATGAATGGCCAGAACATTTAATTTAAGCACCAAACCCCCTGAATACTTGGTTTAATGATCTATATACCATTAAATATGCAGGACTAAAGAAGAAAACAATCAAAGAAAAGAAGTTTGGTTATAATTAATGAAGAGTTTAACACTCAAAAACCTAGTTTACTTCATCAGGACTATCTGGGAGGGGTTTCATTGGCAATATGATCGACAGTACTGTGAACATTTTACCCAAACTAACCCACAACAATCATCCCATTTTGCATAAACACGTGTGGAAAAAAAAAGAACGAAAGTAACACAGCAACCTTCCACCACCCTTATTTTCATGGCTACAAAGTTCTCTAGGCCATTACATGCAAGTGTGTTTGCAAGTGTGTGCAAAACACTCCCACACACCTTTCGGTCACCCCCTGAGCAGTGGCATGGCCAGTTTAAAGTCATGTAAAACTGGAAAGAAGTCGTCCCCCCCGCCTCACCCCTGCAAAAAAAAAAAAATCAATCATCCCCCCTCCTCCACTCAGGCTCAATCTGTTGTCCTTCTCTTTATCTATAGACAGCAGGGGTTTGTTCAACAACCCCTCCCCCTCGTCCTCCTGCTGCCCACTCCCTTTCTTTACTCTGCCTTTCATTCTTCCAGGGCTGTTTTATTTTTCTCCAATGGTGGCCCTGTTGAATCCCTCTGATCCTCCACTTCTTTTATTCGTTCTCCAGTGTGCAATTTCCCATCGCCCGACAGCACATTTTGGCCGAAAGCTTGTCGCACGCGCTTATCAAATATATATCTTGGTGTTATCATTCATAATGAATGGAGTAAAAAACAACAACACAGCACACCCATGGGCTACACCACACTATACTACACAACATTACTATACTCTTATTATACTATGTACAATGAGACAACATTGATACATTTAGGATGAATAAAAATAACATTTGTGCAAAAGCATCTCTCTCGCACAGACACACACACACACACACACACACACACACACACCTCCTCCCCTGCCCCTCTGCACAGCTTGATGACATCATGAACAGCCGTTATAAATCCAGCCAGTAGGATCGCAGTGCAGTCCGACGATCTGACTTGACTCTCTCCCTCCTCTCTCATTCTGTCGCTCCTTCACTCCGCTGCTTCCTACTCGGTCTCCCCCTCTCCCTCTCTCTCTCTCTCTCTCTCTCTCTCTCACACACACACACACACACACACACCCTTGTTCCTCCGCATCTGCAGCAGACATGGCCGGGGCTTTCGTTGGCACATGGAACCTCAAGGAGAGCGAGAAATTCGATGACTACATGAAGGCGCTTGGTGAGTGTGTGTGTGTGTGTGTGTGTGTGTCTAGTATGCGCATGCGTGGCTGTGTTGTGCGCACGCGTGTGTAAAAAGAGAGGATGCAACGGTGCCAGTGCTGCATGTGAGCACATGTGGAAATTGTGCTGCGTAAAGGTAAACATTTCTCCGTGTGTGTGTGTGTGTGTGTGTGTGTGTGTGTGTGTGTGACCAATTGAAGCAGCTGTAAATGCAGGGCATGGGAAAAGTAGCAAGGCAGAAGGGAACAATGGAGAGGCAAATGAAGGGAGGAATCGAGATAAAGAATGAATAAACGGAGGTAGAAGAAGATTAAGAGTGGAAAGAGGCAGAGGGATAGAGAAACAGAGAGAGAGAGAGAGAGAGAGAGAGAGAGAAAGCATGGGAACAAGGGAACCAGAGGGGAGGAAAAGTGGCTGACGGCATGGCCACAAGTGCTGGAAATGAGGGAGGGGCCCTCTCTTAGTGGACACTAGAAAATCACCCCACTGACAAAATGTGAATGGCAAGTAGATGGCATTCTCTCACACTCTCTCTCTCTCTCACACACACACACACACACACACACACACACACACACACACACACACACGAGCACAATGTGGGTGACCTTCGCTGAAAGCTGTTCATTGTTTGAGGTCATGGGAGGAGCTGAATATTAAGATGGGCCCAATGACAAGGGACGAATGGGACGGGAAGGTACAGATGAAGAGATCCGCAAAATGCCCCACACAAATGGATTTTGTGCGTGACTATCAAAGGAAAATTAGAGAAGTGTGTGTGTGTGTTTGTTTTCTCATGCCCAATGACCTCTGAACCCATGTGACCATCGAAACCAGAAACCCCTCAACGTCCAACACCAATCCAGACACACACACACACACACACACACACACACACAAACATACTAACACACAGTGATTTGTGGGGAAACTGGATTGCCAACCTGATTTTCTGTTTTGGTTGCAGAGGGCGTAAGTAGCTGCGAACTTACAAACGGAACCGTCTTGACCCCTCATACAGTCACACACAAACAGAAAAAGGAAAGCACACCGACATACATGCCTGAACAGGTCGTCAGGTCAACGGCTCCCTGTGTGTTTGAAGAACACGCTGTGGGTATGGACAGGAGACAAACAGAGATTAGAGAGCTATGACACGTGAAGGAGACGCAGAGGGCAAATCCACAGCTGCTGCTTTCAACTTTTACCGACATATTCCACTTAATATCTGCACTCTGGTGATACTAATCAGTGGATTGTTTACCTACATAAATTCATTGAAAAGTTAAACAAAGTTAGGGATGGTTTTATCTGTCAGATGGTCCACCACTTAGAACCATATCTCAGCAACTATTGGATAGAAGAATACAGTGTACAGTCATTCATGTTACCCAGGAGATGAATCACAAGCTGTTTTCAGACATGACCTCAGAAAAATGTCTGGAAAATTGGTTGCGGACATTTTTCGCAAATTTTACTTGGGGGCCGGCAGGAAAAATGTCCAGAGCAACATTTGGGGGCACTCCCATACAGCCACTCCGGAAAAGTTCTGGAAAATGTCCGTACTTCAGTGCATGTCTGAAAGCAGCTTTAATCAACTAAGTGATCCTGTCAGATGTTCCTCTAGCGCCACCAGCAGGTTAGGGGAAATATCTCTAGTGCCACCATCAAGTCAAACATTGTACTAATTATATTCCCACAAGCCTGAACTGTGCTTTTTATTTCCCGCCAATAAGCATTATATATATATATATATATATATATATATATATATATATATATATATATATATATATATATATATATATATATATATACACACACACACACACACACACACACACACACACACACACACACACACACACACACACACACACACCCCCCCCGAAGTATCTGTATTGGATATTTTCGGGCTCTACACCAGACGTCTTTTTACAGCTGCCTCCTGCCATAATTTATATCCCACGGGCGTCTGACAGACAGTTGTGAGGTAATGTGCCGTGTTGCGTGAGGCCCATATTGCCGGTGCTGTGGGCGGCTGGCTCGGACCGATTCTTCTCCTTTGTCTTCTGCTCTTTGATTTATGTGGTGGTTGGCAAACAACTTTGTGTTTCATAACCGCGACCAACTGAAATGGACTGTGGATTGTGAAAACCCGCCAGACCAGCCCTCAACTGTAATATAAATGAATTTGCGTGCGCACAACGAGACAAGTTCGCAGCAGTCTGCCTATAGGGAAAGTGTGCCCGAGTCTCTGCAGCCGCAAAGCCGCCGCGGTGCATTCCCATGGGCTTGTCAGGCAATGTTTTTGTAAGTCAAGGCAACAAAGTCAACCCCAGCAGTTTACACAACCAACCTGTTCTTTTGTTTCCTCCAGGTGTGGGATTTGCTACACGTCAGCTAGCGGGCCTGACTAAGCCCACCACTATCATCGAAGTGGATGGCGACACGGTGACGGTGAAGACGCAGAGCACCATGAAAAACACAGAGCTATCCTTCAAGCTGGAAGAGGAGTTCGACGAGACCACCGCCGATGACAGGAAGGTTAAGGTGAGAGGTCGCGTGGACAGGAGACTGTATAACAAACCTCTGTTTACACTCATATAAAAACTTGCAGAAAGGGGGCTCTGTCTGAGGTGGCACACTTTTTGTAACCCCGGCAGATTTCACGGCACAATTCTGAAGAATCAATGACTGTAGCCTTAAGATGAGCAGTGTGTGATGATCACTGTCGAGGGCTGGGCAGGAAAACTTTACACTACACAATTTGGAAGAAGAAATAAAACACTAAGAAATTAAAATATACAAACAATAAAACACACCCTTAAACAACGTGACATGTTCAAGAATGTAGTGGGGTAAACAGAAGAGTGTTAGTAATGTAAAGTAGCAAAAAACAGACGCTAAGTTTACTCAAGTTAAGTATAAGTACCTCAAAGTTATACTTAAGTAAAAACAAGAGTACTAAGATACATCCAATGCACACTGTGGTGTATTCATTTGTATTATGGTGTATTAACAACCTCTGTTTGTCTCAGTCCATCGTCAAAATAGAGGATGGGAAGCTGGTGCACACACAGAAGTGGGACGGCAAAGAGACCAGTCTGGTCAGAGAAGTCAACGGAAACGCGCTCATACTAGTGAGTGCTCAGGCAAAATGTGTACATTTAACATCTGTGTGTGTGTGTGTGTGTGTGTGTGTGTGTGTGTGTGTGTGTGCGAGTTTGTTGTCTTATTAGACCTTTCCTTTTCTCTCCACCGCAGACACTCAAAATTGGAGATCTTGTTTGCACACGTCGCTACGAAAAGGCACAGTAAAACCCAGCACCACCTACTCGCATCAGCTAAAGCTCTGCACCACAAACTCCTCATCACCACCTCATCCCTGGCCGAGCAGGCGCTGTGTAGGTCTGCTGCAGAGTCGCCCTCAATGCCCCCTCATTCTGTTTGATAAGTATTAGCATTGCTGCTGCTGACTGTGACCTCCCATCTCCCCCCTGCCCTTCTCTTTATACTGTGGTTCCTTCTACTGTAAGAAACACTGAATGAATTCCAATGTTTTTTTCTGTTGTTGTCGTTTTGTTCTCTCTAAACACCTGCAGATGTATTTCTGTAGAAAATGTGTTATGCATGGTGCCTATGATAAACCTGGAAAAGCGTTTGAAAAATTTGTTTTAACGATTGAGACCTCGAACAAATAAAAAGTGTTCAAACTGTTGGATGAACTTGTAAAACAATGGAATTCCTCCAAGATGTTGTTTTTAAGTGTCTGTACGTGGCAATTTGTGCAGAAACTTTACTTGGTAAATAGCAAGTTTACTTAACTGGACTGTACAAACACTAACATGAGCAAATGAGTCAAATGTCGATTTAGATTTTGGATAATCTAAAAATAAATTTGACGGCAGCGGTGATCAGTAGATAATAATCAAAAATTTGAATTCGGGGAGCTTCGGGCTGCAATAACGATAAGGGTTGCTGTCATGAGCTGTTTAGTTCTGAGTCCAAGGAAACAGTGTGGCATAAGAGTAGTAGTGCAGCACTTCTGTACACCCTAGAGTTTGACCACAGTTTCCATTACAGCTGTTTTTACAGGTTCTCGGGGAGGTTTAATTATATCTTGTGTGTGTGTGTGTGCGAGCGTGTGCCATCTAAATTTGGATCAATCCGTCTCGCGGTACATTGGCGTCATGGGTTTGGGACAAGTTGCCAACTAGAACCAGGGTGAAGGGGTGAAAGAGTAGAGGACAAGTCTAGCAACCGAGCTGGAGTGTACACAGTGCAATGAGTTCGACCTTCTGGTGTTCTAACTATATCCACATAGTTGCGTTTAGGGGGAAAAATAGACTCATAAAGAAAGTGAACATAAAAGTCTAATCACACACAAGTAGCTAAAAGTAAAGGATAAATGGGTTTTTTTTAAAGAAAAGAAGTGCAAGGCTGAACACTGAGGATACTCCAGGATTAATGTATTCACCCGTGCAGCCTGTGTTTTCTCAGCAAACATTATCACACTTTCCCATGGACACATATCCTGTATCTGAAGTTTAAGCCGACCTTCACCTCAAGGTTTTCATATCAATACATTTACAGTGTAAACAAGTGTAAAGTAGTTTGTTTAAAAAAAAGGTGAAAAATAATATTGAAAAATTCCAGTCTACATACAACATTTTTCCAGAGCTTTCAAACCCGTCTCAGTGACTTCCGTCAGCAGAGAAGAGTTTACTGGACTGGGTAGATAGGGGGGCTTTGTAGCTTTGTTGATGGCGACGTCGCTCTGTCAGCCCGTCCACCGCTTTGGTCCAAAACTGAAATATCTCAACAACTGTCGGATTTAAAATTACGTTCGACTGTGACGCCCACAACATCAACATGTTAGTTTCAAAGCACTGCTGTGCCTCAGTCCTCACCGAGCAGCTTGCATGGCCACTGTATTCACATCACCCTGTTGATTATGACAGCTCATAATATACGTATATTCAACGTTAAATGTCCCAATTTTATTAACAAAGTTATCTATGATTTCCTTCACTTGTCTCAAAATTCAGTTTTACATAATGTACAAAGATAAATTGGTTATTACCTTATCAATGCAGCAACTAATTTCAAGGATATTGTGTGCAGGGTGGAAAACCACATCCAGATCCCTCAGGGTGAACTCAAACATTGCAATTCAGGAACATCAGTTTTATTTTAACCTGGAAACCATATATCACATGCACAAGCACGGAAACTAGGTCAAACCCCTAATGTGGCCTTATCTTGTTTTACATTGACCAGAGGTCCTCGTTTAAAATAAAAATAATTTTGTAGCTTTTTTTTTTTTACTGCATTGGACATGACCCAACCTGAGATCTATGTTGTTTAAACCCTGAGACACTCAGTGGAAAACATGAACTTCATATGACTCCAGGGTGGACCACCAGACCCAACTTGGGAATTTTTGTGTGTGTGTGTGTTTTGGGTCAACATTAGAGTTCAAGGTCCAAGAACAAAGAGATCAAGAGGCTTTTTTTTTTAACCTTGACAAATAAAACACCTTTAATGGAATTAACAGTTGACATGCAGGAAGAGGGGTCTGTGTGTGTACTGTGAGCAGGCCCCCGGGAGGCAAGATGTAAAAACAAAGACGGATGTACACACGCTAGTGCACAATAAGCGGCAGATTACCTAAGGATATCATTGCAGCATGGGGATCCTGTCTCGCTCACTTGTACTACATTACATTTCCTGTTTGTGTCTTTACGTCTTCCTCGGTGTGTGTGTGTGTGTGTGTGTGTGTGTGTGTGTGCTTGCGTGCGCAGCTTCTTTTTGTGGATTATGTCAGGGTTTTTCACGTCAGACCATCCCTAAGAGTGGGCTTTACTGCCTTGTTTCTGCTTAATGGATTTCCCAGAGCTTTAGAAACCGGATATCTGCTAACAATATCTGTGGATTTCAAGGGGGACTGCCACTTGCTGCGATATTGCTTTCACCTATCTGGTTTCGTATGATGTGTAAACTCACTCCCTCAGTGGGTGGAGCCAGAGGTTTCTTTTGGACAAGGGGGAAGATTTCATCTGATTATTATTTTTTAACTTTACAGGTCTAAATGTGCTTCTAAGATCATGGAGAGACAGTGTGCAAAACTTCTATAATAAACCGGTGGTGGGGAGACTATTTAAAGAAACACAACTGGAAGTCTGTCCCTCTGCCTGTTGCTAACCACTTCCCCTTTGTTGCGTCTGTGTGAAAGCTGCTGTATCAGCTGCGTTTATGAGATTTATGCTTCTTGTGCTTCTTCTTCTTTTTGTCCTCTTTGTCATGAGTGGGGTTGTGGCGCCGTCTCTTGGGTTTGCATTCACTACTGTTGCTGCTGCTGCTGTCGCTGTCCGACTCCTTCCTCTCCCTCTTCCTCTTCTTCATTTTCTTCTCCTGGAGGACAAAAGCACAAGGGGGGGGGAGTTATTTGTGGCAATAAAGGAAACTTCAACAGTGTTGATGAAGGAATATCTACGAAGCAGTTTTAAATGCCTCTGCTGCTTCTGCCATTCTTAAAAAATAATGGAGTAAAGCTGAAACGAAGAAATGAGATTAAAGCTCTGCTGGACCTTAATTGTCACATGTTTACCTTCTTTTTCTTCTTCTTTTTGTCTGAGTCTTGCTGTAGTGCAGCTGTGGAAGTCTGCTGTTGCTGTTGCTGTGGCTGCTGTGGCTGCCGTGGCTGCCGTGGCTCTTCATCGCCCTCTTCAGGCAAAAGAGCGTACTGCAAGCCCGGCGCAGAGAAACAGTCCTTTGTAAAGTGACCTGGGGAAAAAAAAGTAAAGATTTATTCAAATGGCTGTATAACCTGATTTAAAAGAAGAATCTCAGCATAAATTTGTGGCAAACAAATGTAGACTCTGTGGGATCTTGAACCCTACCCTTGCAGCCGCACTTTGAACACGTTGTGTTGAGCACAGCCTCCAGTGTGATCCTGTTGCCAGTATGGTCTCTAAAATTCTTACGTCGCCTCGCATCCTGTCTGCACACACAAGTCATGATGACACACACACACACACACCTTTACGTGCACAGACACACACATAGATAATGAGACTGTAAACACTTACTCTGCCATGACATTGTTGGGGTCCAAGTCCCGCCCTGTTCCCTGATTGACAGCTTTCATTGAGAAGGACAGCTTCACCTTGTCATCCCGAATCTGACAAGCAGAGGACGGAGCTGAAGAGCAGTGTTTTTATATGAAATACTCCCATCTGTGTGTGTGTGTGTGTGTGTGTGTGTGTGTGTGTGTTAGTGTGTGTTGTTACCTCTCTCCCGATGACTTTAATCCACACCTGTTCCCCCACATCGACAATTTCTGAGGCACTCTCAACCCGTGTAGCTGACATCTCACTCACATGTACCAGGCCTGTGTGTGCGAGGGAAAGCAGTTTTAAGGATTTAGACACAAATACATTTTTTATTGCTGACAATGACATTAGAGCCTGACCGACTGATATTGGGTGATTGGAGATATATTGATACGACAAGAAATTGCAAAGCATAAATAGCAAAGATACGTTTTGAAATAGCAACACTATATATATATATATACACACACCACTGTAATAGTTTGTCCACCAGAAAGTCGTGACAAGTGTATTTTTCAACATGATTTTAACTCTCATCATAGGCTTCAAATCCAGGCCAAATGTGCTGCAAAATAAGCAATTTTTACACATTTGTAAACTTTTTTGCTGTAACCTGCCTTTGCTAGAAACTATTTCTCAACATCTGAGCACCAAGGTGCAGGTGGTGTCTAATTTATCCCAGTAAACTTAGCTCAGTTTGCCCTCCAGTGGTGAAAATGAGTAGCTGGTGTTCGGTGTGACTTGCAGGTTGAGGATAATTGTGCGACAATAAATTATTTGGTTAAAGAATGTAACCCTAGTTTTAGAACATAAATTTAAAAAACTCTTCTCAGCAACCTCCTGCAACCTAGAACCCCTCTTACCATTTCCCTCTCTACATACAATTTATCTTGGATCTCCTTTTTATGTATTATGTATGTTTTTATGCAGATGTTTCATTACTTACACCTCTTGTAATTTGCTTTATTTTAACCTTGGAAAGCACTTTGTGCTCATTTGCTTGAAAAGTGCTCTATAAATAAATTAGCATTATTATTTTTTTTTTACAGTTATGGTTCAAAATTATTTGAAACAAATCTAAAAAATATATACAAATCAATATATTTTAAACCTGTTTGCACTGTAATATTTGCTATTACTCATCATCTGTTATATTGTGTATCATAACCACAAACTGCAGGATGCTACCTACCTCACTGCCTCTTAAAAAAATTATAATCATCCAACATCAACTTCCTGCAATCAGGGGAGGACTTCTGTGAAAAAGCTGATAGACTTTGGGAGCCAGGGCTCTAACCCTGCCAAATTATTGTGTTACCTCTTGTTTTGTGCTAATCACTTATTTATATCATGTGGGATGTTTGCCTCACTGCCCCATTTCTCTTTCTTATTGTGGTTCATTCCACTCATTTTGCTTGTGTGAAGATTTTTGTCTCTGAATAATTCAAAGATACAGCTACATACAAGTATGTGAACTTCTACGCACCTTCCTTCTTGTATCCTGGCAGTCGGACAAAGGCTCCGTAAGTTTGCACAGACACCACTTCTCCCTTGGCAATGCTGAACAGTGGTGGCAGACCATCCAGTCCAGCAGGCTCCTGTGACGGACCATCGCTGTCAGACATCGTCTCAGCGGAGGCAGACCACAGGTATCAGTAAGTGGATCTAGAAGACTGATAATGAAGCATATTTAGTTACTTTTTGAGACTAACATTTAAAGATCTATGGTTCTTTTTGTCTGCTAAAAAACTCAAAACGTAACAACACCTCCAAAAGAAGTGATCGAGTTTTCTAGTGCAGGACAAACAGGACAAATTCCATCGCGTTGATAAGAAACCTCTTCATCCCCATTTACATTACATATTTATTGGATATCATGAACACTATAAATATATTGTAAAAGTCAACAAATGTATTTTTTGTTGCATCTTAAAATGTTAAAGATATTCCTATAAAAAAAGGCTCAGTTTTCACAATAACTCCTTAAAAGCTGAATCCTATCAAGGGGAATTGCATAAAAAAACCCAAAACGGGTTTAAATATTATAAACATCGGCTTGTACTGTGATATTTTCTCTTTCACATCATGTTACATGCTGCATCATAACCATAAACTGCAGGATGCTTCCTACCTCACTGCCTCTTAGACCACAACAACAATAACAACAACAACAAAAAGATAATCATCCGACATAAGGTCAGTTAATGTTTTGACATTATTCATTTTATCTTTCTTGTAATTGTAACGTACTTTTTTGTGGTTTTATTTTTGTCAATGCATGTGCACAGATCGAAGTAGGTGTATGTTGTGACCTGCTGGCAATTTTAGAAGATCTTCAACGAAACTGTACGGAAGAAACACAATACATATTCAATCGAAATATACATGCCTTTGAATTTCTGAATTGGCAACAACAAAATATTTACAAAAAACTGCCGTAACTTTACATCTGTTGCAACAGAAGGTTTAAATGGGAGCTTACGTTAGCTACATTAAAACACTGTCTGCTACCAAGCTAACCCCGTCTACCCAGATTAAAACGCGTCGACAGGATAATCGGTCCATGCACGGATTATAAATCCCAACTAGTAAAATCATAAACTCAAACTCTAAATCAGGAGAAAATAGTCAAATGAAACATAGCTACCGTTCGTGTTAGCAGAGCTGATTCGGTTCTACATCCGGGTCACATCAAGGTTGACAACACGCAAACCAACCAATCATCGCACTCAATACTAACTTGAACCAATCAGGCGCCTCATAGCCGGCGGAAGTAGTTCCCCTCTGTTCTTCGTTGGTGTTCGTCCGCTGGGTTTCCCTCTTTGAACGAGGTCCGTTCGGTTTTTTGTTTTGTAAATTAAAGCTTTGAATTCCAACGTTTTCGCCGTTTCTGGTCCTCAAACCAAGGATGATTGAGCCCAAGAAAAGAGCGGCGGACATGGCGGTGGTTCCTGCCGCCGTGAAACGACCCCGGACAGAGCTGGTGGCGGCGGCTCAGTCTCAGCAACTCGTGGCGATGGTGAGAAGAGAAAAAACCCACTGTTGTCCAGAGAAGTTCTGCGAGAAGCTCGTTAGAGAGACCACAACAAGTCAATTGTCGTTACTGACTGCGTAGCGTCCTCTGAAGTGGACTAGCTGCGGACTAGAAAGGTTATTTTACGTTTATAAACCAGACATGGCTGCTAACGATACTGATAAGTAGGAAGGGACATACACGTAAAGAGTGCGAGGTGGATCATTCACTTTCAGCCACTCTCAGCTGAGACTAACTAATACACTGATACTCCAAATATCATGATGAGCTTTTTTCCCTTCAGATTTCTCTCTCAATGACTTGTGTGTGCTTGATTTACTCTGCAGTCCACTATTATGAACTTCAACTGGATCATAGATTAAAATAATAGGTATTTTAAAACACATGCTGATGTCTCCTGCAGGGGCCCCCGCGAAGCTCCAGCCTGCAGGCTCCCATCATGCTGATGTCTGGCCACGAGGGCGAGGTCTACTGCTGCAAGTTTCATCCCAACGGAGCCACGCTGGCCTCCTCAGGATTTGACAGGCTCATATGTAAGTTATTAACAACGATCAAACTACTCCAAACAGTCCTGCAGTTCACATTTCCTCGTTAAAACGTATTCAAAGCCCCACTTATTGTGAATAAATGCTTTGTGCTCTGTGTTTTCATCACTTCTGCAGTGATGTGGAACGTGTATGGAGATTGTGACAATTATGCCACTCTGAAGGGCCACAGTGGAGCGGTAATGGAGCTGCACTACAACACAGATGGCAGGTAAGAACAATCAAGCATGAAGAACAATGGTGTAGACATAAACTTCTGGACAAAACTTCAGTCAAAATAATTAGCTGTACTAATACAATGAACATCATTAAGGTGAAGTGAGTTGGTTTATATGCATCAAGCAATCATATAATTATTAATACACAATCCGTGGAACTTTTGGGATGACGGATACAATACTTCAACAGCTTGAGTTTAATAAAAAGATTGTAAAATATCAGCCATCCATAATTGTCTAAACCAAAGTACCAATTAGACACAACGGTTCATTCTACTGTCTGTGATCAATTGATGAAAAACACAAATTTGACGTTTGTAACACCTTACTAGCTGGTTGTGATAATTGGCAAGAGACAAGTGAATCTCATTCTTGTTGATCTAAATCTTAAGAAATATGTGTCTAGAAAAGTTTGACCAACTGAGTTTTTTATTGCCGTGTATTTCAGCATGCTCTTTTCAGCGAGCACAGACAAGACTGTGGGTGTGTGGGACAGCGAAACAGGCGAAAGGATGAAGCGTCTGAAAGGCCACACCTCCTTCGTGAACACCTGCTACCCAGCCCGCAGAGGGCCCCAGCTGGTCTGCACCGGCAGCGATGACGGGACTGTCAAGGTGAGATTAGCTGCCAAATAGTATAACTAAATCAAGTGACCTCTTTAGAGCTTTACCAGCTTTTATTAACATTGTATCCAACTATTGGGTTTGGAGATTTAACCCCAACACTCTCAGTGGTGACAGTCTTGGGCCACCGTTCTGGTTTTGATCTTGTATTTAAGAAGTTGTTAATCATTTGTTGGTCTGACAGTGCCTTCATTAATGTCTTTCTCTGTGTTTGCCGCCATGGCAGCTGTGGGACATTCGGAAGAAGGGAGCCATCCACACTTTCCAGAACACCTATCAGGTGCTGGCCGTCACCTTCAACGACACAAGTGATCAGATCCTGTCAGGAGGCATTGACAACGACATCAAGGTACTTGGTTTTTTAAGCCTGTGCAGAGAACCTGGAGAAGACACAGAAAATGCGCACAGACTTATAAGTCATATGCATTCAAAAGGATCACAAACAAGACTAGATAAATATCTTGTATACGCCTGGACAAAATTGAGGACATTGTTGGCAACTGTCGTGGAACGTCATTGAAGGGTTTCTGCAAAAATCCCTAATGTCGGCCATTTTCAGCCCTTTATGTGTTTGCCTCTCTCCCGCCCTCTGTGCTCACATATACATGTTCTCACTTACATGTTTTTCTGTTTCTGTTGTCAACAGACGGAAAATTAATGAAATAGTGACTGAACGTCAGGCCTTCAGAGACTATATGTCAACCAGCAGCAATTTCCAGGCTGCTGCTCTGCACTGCTACTACAGTGCTGCAGTGCTGTGGAATGTTGAAAAATCTAGCAAAAAAACTTGGCAACACTGTCTGTAAAGGCCTGACGGACATAAAAGTATAAGAACTGTTAGCGCCAATTCATCTTGAAAGGCCAGTGGGGAAACTCCCAACTCTCCGCTGGGCGAAAAAATTATCTAACTTGATCAGTCAGTTGGAGACTTTCATGTTTATTTGGCTGGCCCTGCTGCTTTGGTCCGCCCCAAAAATATTCTGAGAAATTCAGATGATCTATAAATGTATCAGATGTACATAGTATAATTGTTGCAAATATTATACTAACTAAACTAACAAAAAATCCATTACAAATTTATATCCAACAGTTAACTGACAATTATAAAATCTTGCCGACAATTTTAGTAGAACACGAGAAAAGCCTTTACCCTACGTCAAACACTTGAATATGACTTGAATGTAGTCAGTCATTTACTCCAGTAGATCGTATCTCAATTTTGTCATTATCTCACAGTTTCACTCATAAATAATGATCCTGGAAACGATTGGTAGGATTGAGAAGGAACTCTTTATCTGTCTTTATCATACAGTCTGTCAAAATATTTGTTTTATTCTTGCTGTGGAAAATGTAAGAATATCAACGGTAACCAGCAAAGGCAATTTCAGAAGAAACGGCGGTGTGAATGCTGGCTGCCGAAAGTAGAATAACATATCCACACTACTAAACTCCTAATATATGAGTGAAGATACAGTAAATGGTACAATAGTTGAATGTTCACTTTACACAAGCAGAGTATCAATGAAGATTCCACCGATTAACTGTGAAACGTGTTTATAATGTCACAGAGGACAACTAAACCCCTGTCCCATCAGTTCAGCTGACGACAACCCAGAACAGATTTTCACACTCGGATAACATACCACTCAGTATTAGAGCATGGAGGAAAAAGAATTACTGTAATAATATATTTATTGAAATGAATTCTTAGCATAGATCAAAATGAATAACAGGGTTACATAATATTCACATTATGGCACACCCATACCACACTGCTATATCCTATGTGAAATACAATTATGCAAGGATTTTGTAGAACGATGTATAATGTATGGAGGTTTTCATAGTCTTCCATACATACATCATGCATTCACTGTGATTATTTGGCATCATGGATGTATCTACAGACTGGGATACCAAACCAAATTTAACTTTATTATCCAAAGAAGGACATTTATTTTGACAGAGGTGCAAAAGATATGTTTGATAACAAATTATGTCGCAAAGCTAAACAGCAGAGACAGTCCATAAAAGGAATACTAGCAACTGAAGTTATACATTGTCGTTGCTTGGTCCTGTGTGTTTTCCCGGCTGATTTTTTTTCCTTCTACCCACCCTCACAGAACAAAACAGTAACGCTTTTCTAATTCACAAGATACCACAGTTAAGACCACAAAAGTACATTCTTCTAAAAAGGTAAATGTTACTGACCATTTCAGATAAACACAAACAGCAGTGCTGGTAGATTTAGTCGCAGATTGCAAGGGTGGCTACGGATATCTAATATTGTGAAAGCAACAGAAACAAAGGATCTTGTTTAAATCTTTCCATTTTGATCTTCTGCCCTTGTGGCTCAACTCAAACATCTGGTGAGGGTGGATGAGTCGGGTCATTCAGGATGCTGTGTCGTTCTTAAAAATAGGTCATCATCATCATTCATATCTGTAGTTCATGAAACACTTTGCATTTTGAATACATTTCAAATGGGCTGGTTGAACAGTATTACGGTTATTGTCAGTGTGCTGTGAAAGTGCCTCCCTCTGGCGCTGCGAGGTCCATAAAACAGTCACTGCCTCTGTTGTTATCTCTTGCATCTTTTATGATGATGTTCAAGAATCACATTTGTGTTTTTGGTGCCTCATCATGTTACGTACTTTGGTTACCAACCCTGCTGCTGGCTCTTTTGTGATTTTGTGTAGTGTGCAAGTGTTCTAAAAACATCAGGTTCTCTGTTTCTCTTCTCCCCGATTCTGGCCACAATTATGACAACTTGTTTTGTCAACTGAATATGGATTATGTGTCGACCAGTGACATATCGGCTCAAGCCCCCTCTTTGGTCTGTACATACATTGATTGGCTTGTAAATGTCCTTTTTGTACAAACACTGTCAGGAGCTGTTGTTTGTGTTGTGCAGGTGTGGGACCTTAGGCAGAATAAGCTGATCTACAACATGCACGGCCACGGTGACTCAGTAACTGGACTTGCACTGAGCTCTGAGGGATCATACCTTCTCTCAAACTCCATGGACAACACAGGTAGGATGAGTGTATAGGAAATGCCTTTTTTTCTTTTTCAGGCCGTAACACTCTTGACTTTTTATTGCCGGATGTTGACTTCTGTCTGTTTCCCTGTGTAGTGCGAATTTGGGATGTTCGACCATTTGCGCCCAAGGAGAGATGTGTGAAGATTTTCCAGGGCAATGTTCACAATTTTGAGAAGGTAAGATGAATAGCTCTCCAGCTGTCTTTTTTTAAGCCCCTTTCCACCAACAGGGAACAGGCTCCTCTCTGCTTTGCATAACCAAATTTTGAACCATTCAGAGTTGGCATCAAAAAATAACGAGTTTTGTTTTTACACACCATTTGTCTTAAACATGACAGTCCTCTACTTCTTCTTCTCATGATATGTTTTTTGAGCAATTTTTTGAATGTGAAAAAATTCGACAGTCGACAGTCGTTGAAACTGTTGTTACGTCCACAGACATCCCGCCATCCCTTGACTACTGTCTACTTCGATCTTTCCCTTGTGTCCTCCTTTGATGGGGCGTCAATGACTACAATGGTTCCACTCAAAATGCTGTAAACGCAGGCCAGTTTGCTGGGCGGCACCAAGGTTCAAGTAACCATAAATGGAACCGACTCGAGAGCCGGTCACATGTCGGTGGAAAAAAATCTGCGATCTAGAGCATGTTCAGTACTTTGGGGGTTTGACACAGGCAGCACTACTCACTATTGAAGACGCCCAGTGTCATAGATTGTATGTTTGAGAAAAAAAATTCTCCATGCGAGAGACCAAACATTCATTTTTTTTCCTATAAAGGCATCAAAACATGTCACTCTCTGACATACATAAAAGCCCACGTTCATTACTTTTATCCTGTGAACTGAAACAGTCTAGAACTTTGCACAGAAGTTACCAACAGCTGCCGTCCTGCCTTACATCTGCCGCCCCCCACAGTTGCGTGACATTTCCTTTCATCCTCTCCTGCCTCTCCCATCTCTCTCTGCTGTCCTTTCTAATAAAGCAAATCTGGTCTTTCATCTAATTACGGTAATTGTAGCTCTCTCGTACATCGGTTGTTTCGTGTCGCTGATGAAATTTCCTAACATCTGCTCCTGTCGTTCAGAATTTGCTGAGGTGCTCCTGGTCTACTGATGGCAGTAAGATAGCGGCAGGATCAGCTGACAGGTGAGAGGAATCCCTCAAAACACACAAACACACACTAGCTGGAGGCCAAGGTGTACTTAATTATCAGTTTCTGGGAAATTCTTGTTGACTGCAGCGAGCCAAAGTCCTGACGTCACCCTCAGGTCTTCACTTGCTTCTAGTCTGTCATTCAATTTATCAGTCTTATGGGAAAAGTGAATATTATATTCATATTCTGCAGCTGTATAATCTATATAGTACAGCAAAAATGTTGGTGGATTACAAGAATTGCTGTATCTTTGGATAGCATAGAATAAAATAAAATATGACTCTAGTCCACCACAGGGTAAATTGTCTTCTGCTCACTCGAACATAAAAGCAGCAGCATATGGAACAAATGTGGCATCCAAAAAAACAATGTTTTTATTAATCATGATTCTTAAAACAATACCACAATACAAAAAGCGAGATCCCGTGAAAATTTTACCAGAGCAGCAATGCACTTACTTACATCGCCATTGTATCTTTGTTTTGTCCATATCTGCAATATTCACCAAGCGTCTCTTCTGATATCATCTTTTCTGATATCAGCCTTTTAGCTGTAATCTCTGCATCTCAAATGTCTACGCTCTGAGTCCTGCTATTGTTACAGCCTCATCTGAACTGTGTATGGCCTCTCGACTTGCCCATGGACTTTAAACCCACAATGGTCTCGGTTTGTGGGAAAGGCTGCTCAAAACATACATATTAAAAGAAGACATTAGAAATCATCCCTGTCTTGGTAAATGTATATGGCACAGGGTCCCCACTTTTTTATATACTTGTCTATGCTTCATCAGACATAAGTAGATATGGGTCATTGAAGGCACTTGAATTCATATATTTTGTGCAAAAAAAAATAGTTAAAACCATGACGTTTTGGGTCCTTGAATGTGGGGGAATTTGAGTTTGGAAGACCTTGAATTGGATGTTTAAGATGGCTTAGAAGTCCTGATGACATAAATGTTCCAGTAAGATCGTGTTCCAGGGTTGGATATTTGGAAACTTGCATTATTACATATGAATACGATGCCATTAGGATGATTTTGAAAGAGATTTTCTAATTTCTAAAAAAACAACATTTAAATTCAGTTTCTACTTTGGCTCACACATTTTCTTTCTTAAACCACAAACAGCAGCATAACTTCAAACAAAAAGAAAATAAACAATATAATCATTGGGTCTCAAATGTCTTGGTTATTAACAGTTATTGACTTTGTTTCTAGATTTGTGTATGTTTGGGACACCACATCACGTAGGATCCTGTACAAGCTGCCGGGCCACGCCGGCTCCGTCAATGAAGTGGCCTTCCACCCGGAGGAGCCTGTCGGTGAGTTGAACAACTGCTTTGGTCTCAGATTACACCCTGTAATTCATGTTAGAAGAATAGAACTGAGATTGAGACTTGAGGAACAGGTTAGGGATTTTTTTCCCCAAAGATACTGAAGAGAAGATGCTTTTCACGTCCATGTGTTTTTTTGTCAGCACAAATTCTCATTTTTTATCTGTTGGATTTAATTTTGCGTAACTGTGCAGCTCACCTCAGTTAGAAAAACATGACTAATCATCTTTTTCTCTCCACACAGTGCTGTCTGGCTCCAGTGATAAACGACTCTACATGGGAGAAATTCAGTAGGATGTTTATGTGTGGAAACATGGATGAGTGTGTGCGTGCGTGCGTGTGTGAACATCCCATTGTGGTCGTAGATGGGTGGTGATCGGTCAAGTCACTGCAATTACATTTGCTTCAGTTTGTCTCGGAACAACCTCAGGATGTGTGTTCAAAGTTTATTACACTCAGTCACAACAATCTCGAGCTTTTTTTAATCTTGATTTGTTTCTTTTTAATAAACTTCCGTATTCTGTAAAAAAAAAGGTTGTTAGGTTCTTTCGTCATTGTGATGCTTTCCTTGGGATTAAAGAAGTTTCACCTCTACATCAACCGAAGCGGAGTAGAAATAAGCAAAACAGTTGGAACACTGGAAAACAGCGATAAAACAAGTCATTTTATATAAAGAATCTGCTGTCAGTGTCACATCTGTGGACAGTGGTGATAAATGCTGTGAGTGTGGGTTTACAAACAAGATGCAGAGTAATATTAGAAAAATACATTGTTGATGTTGAAATTAAGCAGCAGAGCTTCAGGTGAACACAAAATGTACACGTTTTCAATGTGCACAAAGTTTAAAGAGTTTTATTTTTTACAGATATGGCCCATTCTGTTTTGCCTCTTTGATGTGTTTGAATGGGAAATTTATTAGTAGGGGGAAAAAAATGACAAGATGTATTGCTGCAGTTTTCCATTGTAAAATTTTTTTTAAGCCAACAAATCACACAGAAATTCAAACTTTTTAAGTCTGGTCTGGGCCATCCTCTGATGGTGTATTTTGCAATCAATGCCCTTAATGAATATACAACACAAACTGTCGCTTGGCTCATCACACCTAGTTATTTTATTCTGCACTTATCTGAAGCACATTTTCTTTTGTTGCAGTTCTTTTTTGAAAACTTCATAACTCTCAAGAGTACATGTTACATTATGTACTGTACTTTTATTATCTTATCACCATCGTATTGTTTTCAGTCTGCCTCGCTTTAAGGAGAATTCCCTCTTCTTTGGATGAAAGTGATGAAGTTGGATCGTTTTACACTCAAAGTGAGGAGCTTTCTTTGCAGAAAGGGCTGAGTTTTTTTTCAACCCCTGCATTTTATATATGCATAGCGAAATATGAATAAGTGCACTACTGTGAATTAAACATGGATGAACCCCATACATTAGGTGACCAAACATTTAGATAGAGGTATAAATAGACAGAGAGAGAGATTGAGTAAAGTGCAGTTTGGAGTTTGGAGAGAAAGGTCAAATGGAAAAAGTTCAAACTTGCCCGTGTCATCACTTTAGTATTGTTTGAGAAGCCTGGTGTCTGAGTGTGCGCTGCGTTGCAGGAAACCTGGGTGTACACCATTAAACACTTCTTGTTTCACGGGTCGTCCTCTGACCTCGCGATAACCGCCGCTGCGGCCACTCTCTGGCCTGTGATCGGCGAGGGGCTGACCGCCCGTGGTGGGGGGGCCGAGCTGGATGGAACATGGCCGGTAACAGCGTGTCCTCCGCTCCGAGCGACCGCAGGCTGTTGGAGACGAGCGGCGCCGCGGGCCAGCGCTGCCTGGAGGCGGCATCAGACTTTAGTCACGGTCGTCTGCCCCCTCCGCCGCCGCGACTCCTCCGTTTCTTTTGTGCTCCTTTTTTCTTTTTTTTTTGAACGCCTCGCGGGGGGCTGCCGCTCGGGCGCGCGCACGCACGCACGCACGCGGGTCTGCAGAATCCAGGCAGCTTCTCCTCGAGGGGGTCGCAGTGACTGAGAGCACCCCCCCCCCCCCCCTCTCTCTCTCTCTCTCTCTCTCTCTCTCTCTCTCTCTCTCTCTCTCTCTCTCTCTCTCTCTCTCTCTCTCTCTCTTTCTGCCTCTCTCCCCCCTCCGGCTCCTCCTGCGCCCGCCCCGGCAACGATTGTTGACAAAAGACGCTGCTAGACGGAGCGAAGGAGCCCAGAGCCCCGGTACCGGTGAGTAGACCCGCCCGCCGACTTGACCTCTTTACCCCGAGCCGCTTCTGGAGGCCGAGACCCGGCCGGGCGGCGGCCGAGAGGGGAGACTCCTCCGAGGAAACCGTGAGTCGCGACGGGCTGCTTTGTGTCCGCGGCGGATCGCATGTAGCCCGACGTTAGCCGCGGTGGCGCTGCGGGGTCGCTCCCCCCCCCCCCCCCCCCCCCCGGGTGATCCCGTATCATATGATGTTCGCTTCCGTCTGTCGGCCCGGGCCACGTTGTGACAGCTCTCCGTCTCTCTTTGTGCCTTTGTGTATCCCCTCTCCCGGAAGGTGTGGCCGAGGTGATT
The DNA here is from genome assembly GCF_022379125.1 of Scophthalmus maximus. Classification (NCBI taxonomy): domain Eukaryota; kingdom Metazoa; phylum Chordata; class Actinopteri; order Pleuronectiformes; family Scophthalmidae; genus Scophthalmus; species Scophthalmus maximus. The sequence goes on along the minus strand of NC_061536.1, from coordinate 5,587,873 downwards.
CGGTTGTCGGTGTTGGTCGGACCGCAGCGGGCCGGCTCCAAGTGGACGCCCCCCCCCGACCCCTCCCCACCTCCTCCCCCTCTCCCCTTGCAAACCACCCGCGACTGTTATTTACCGACGAAGCCAGCGGCCAAGATGGGTCACTCACTGTGAGTGGAGGAGGAGGAGGAGGAGGAGGAGGCGGCGGTGGCGGTGGCGGCGGCCTTGGGCAGGTCTGTTCAGCCGGGAATGGTGTGAGCTGAGACGGCCAGGCAGTCTGGATCTGACCGGGGACCCGTCTTTCCCCCGGAGCCTCCGCGGCTCCAAGCCGCGTCCCGAGCCCTCCAAGATGGGGAAGTGCGACGGAAGATGCACGCTGCTAGTGATTTGTTCACTACAACTGGTGAGTGGGTACATGTGATGGGACGTGTGTGTGTGTGTGTGTGTGTGTCTGTGTGTCTGTGTGCGCAGCGCGCGCGCGCGTGCGTGACCCGAGCAACCTCTCCACTCCTTCACCGTGAACACATAATTAGAGCAGCGTGCTCCAGAGCTGCACGTTGTAATCAGACATTTTTGTCCAGCCCTCCCTGTACTTGTCACACTAAAGCAGCTTTTCGTTGCAGCTGCTGGGATGCCGTGCCACATTACAGGCGAGGGTGTGTGTGTGTGTGTGTGTGTGTCTTTGAAGCAGAGGGAGCAGGGCAGGGGGGCTCTCCGGTGACAAGGGTGGTCTGCATGTCTGGAGAGAGAGGGGTGATACAGCCCCACTCCGGCAGAACCCCGTCAATGTGAAGCACGAGAGGGCCAAGGAGGCCCTGTCCTGTTCCCCATCTGGTCTCCATTCTGGAGTTAAAGTTGGCTGTTCCCCGTGTCCACAAATAGCTGGAGACTATTCCTTTAAAACGTAATAAGTGTGTAATATGAGACAGTATCATCTATTCCTGTAACGAGGATGATGCGGGCTCAGGCGGCAGCAGTGCGAGGGGCTGGCTGCCCAGGCCATTGTGCGTCGGGGCTGATGGGTTGTTGTTGTGCGGCGGGGGGATTCGGCCCATAGATCCTCATTAGTTTGGGGGAGCTTTAAGGGGTTGCTCCTCTTTTACAGTCACTGGACTGGATGGTGCTCCAGGCAGTTACCATGGAAACAACTGCGGCAGACCTGTGTATGTGTGTCCCCGTCACCGTCTGTGTGGGATTTCTTGTGTGTGTTGTGTTTGTGTTGTATTTGCATATATCCTCATTTGAGAGTGTTGGTGTATATTCCTCTAATGTTTCCGTGTGTGTTTATGTGACACCTCCCACCCTCCTCCTTCCCCATCCCCCTAGGTGGCAGCCCTCCAGAGGCAGGTGTTTGATTTTCTGGGATACCAGTGGGCCCCCATCCTGGCCAACTTCCTGCACATTATGGCCGTCATCCTGGGCATGTTCGGCACCGTGCAGTTCCGCTTCAGATACCTCATCTTTGTGAGTGTATTCGTCACCTTCTGATGATGTCACAGCACCCTTTTTACTTTGAATCTATAAAGCGTTAACCTGTGTGTAGCTACTTTCATACAGAAACTGAACTCGGTTTTCTGTTTGGCAGTATGCAGTATGGCTTGTCCTTTGGGTGGGCTGGAACTCCTTCATCATCTGTTTCTACCTGGAGGTTGGAAACCTGTCTCAGGTAAGTCCTGTTTGTGTGTGTACTTGTGGTTGTGTGTGATGCCTTTACAATTAGGACATTTGCTCATATTATAGATTGCAGGAATGATTAATCGCTGGGTTAATAGAAAACTATTTACCAACCATTTTTTATAATTATTGAAGTGACTGGTTCCGACCTCTTTGACTAATCACCTCTTACTATAAATGCTATAAATATATATATATTTACATTGGAGTGGTTTGACTGGTTCCGACCTCTTTGACTAATCACCTCTTACTATAAATGCTATAAATATATATATATTTACATTGGAGTGGTTAGTTTATCAGTTAGTCAGTCAACAGAAAAAAATAATTTGCAATATTTATGATAATCACCTTATCATTTAACTAATTTTTAAGAAAAAAACAACAACCAAATATTCTGTTTCCATCCTCCGTTCTACCTGTGAAAAATCTGACTATTTTCAGTTTTTCACAGGTTTACGTAATATCTAACACAATATCTTTGGGTTGTGGACTTTTGGTTGGACAAATTTTAAGGTGTCATTTTTTTTAGACCAATTAGTTAGAAAATAATCAGGAGATTAATTGATTAAAAAACACTTAGTTCCAGCTCTAATGTACAACTACTCGTAATAGTCTGCAAACAACTACATGTTTCCCTATAAAAAGAAATGCCTTTTTAGCCCAGTAAAGCTTCTGTCCTCAGTTGACCCCCGATCCTGAGGTTGGTAACCTCTGGAAGTCAAGTATCATGCAAAGTTATCAAACATTCAATGTTTCCGGCTCCCACCTTGGGCATGGGAAATCATGATGCCTTTTTCTCACTATTTTTGTTAATGTGTGTGTGTGTGTGTGTGTGTGTGTGTGTGTGTGTGTGTGTGTGTGTTTACAGGACAGGGACTTTCTCATGACGTTCAACACATCTCTCCATCGTTCGTGGTGGATGGAGCATGGTCCTGGTTGCCTGGTAACGCCAGTGCTAGACTCTCACATGGCCCCTGATGACCACCATGTCATCACGGTCTCCGGGTGTCTCCTTGACTACCAGTACATCGAGGTGTTGAGTTCCGCCATTCAGATCCTGTTGGCAGTACGTATCCGACAAACACACACACCTGCAAGAACCGCTTGTTTCATTTACATTCATTTGGCTTTGCAACGGCATCACACAAAAATGTTCATGAACACTGTAAAATAACATTATTTGCATTTTATTTTGCTGAGTCTAAAAGATTGTCTATGAAATAAAGGGCAGACACTCTTAAGTCAGCAGTGACTCAGACTATACAACAGCAGTCATCTTGATTTTGGCATCTCCTCTCTAACAGCTCTTTGGCTTCGTGTACGCCTGCTACGTGAGCAAAGTCTTCCAGGACGACGAGGACAGCTGTGAGTGCTTTTTGTCTTCTCCTTAAAAGCTTGTTGATCCTCTACTAGTGCCGCTTCCAGCCGCTGCGGTTTACTTTTTTGTCACACTATGGAGAGGCCTTTTGTGTTAGCGATCCAAGGATTTGGATTTCAGAGTGCTGTTAGGTCTTTCTTTTTTTTTTTCTTCCTGCCCGAGTCATGCTGAGTGATATCACAGCAGAGGATTCCCTCTGGGTAATCTCAGCGCTCCATCTGTGGAGAGCATTCGAGATGTCTGCCGGAATATTCCCACCATCAGAGTTTCCGTCTGTCTGTTAGCATGGGTGTGCCATCTGTGGGTCCGAGTGGTTCCTCTCCTCTTGTGCCTCTCCTGAGCGTTTTACTCTCACTCAGTAGAAGAAAAGAAAATCCCACACATACAGTTTGTTACATTTTCAGTAGGAACAAGGGCGTGTGTTGTGATGTCTTAATAACACACTGTTAGGATTATATGCATTTCATAACATAGCGTTGCAGATGACATCGCGGTGACATGCAACATTGTTTTTATAGATACCTATATATTATATCCTGCTTTTGAGGCCTATAATGGTTTTCATATTTGGGAGTGTAAAATATCTCATAGTAAAACACTAATGAATCATTTTTATTCATAATAACATTATGAATTATCATTTTTGTTAAGCTTCCCTCATTTTTTTTTTTCAATTGTGAACATAACATGTACAGAGGGAAACTTTACAGTTTGAAAATAAACCAACCAGTGTCTGATGAATAAACTATTTAATGGCAACACATTTCTTGCTGCTCTTGCTACAATATATCTGCAGTTAGCTGGTCATGACCAGTATTTAAGCCTAGTTGATTTATCTGTCTAACTAATTGTTTCTTGCACCCGTTCACAGCATTAAGTGTTTTCTAAATGAAAATAATTCATGGCGATTTTCTGTTCATCTCTTAATTTTAAAAAGATTCGCAAAGATTTAAATATTAGAAAATTAGGTTTTCTTTGTCCACCTTACCCTAACTTGTTGTATAAATGTCTACTGACATAGAATGCTTCAGGGACTATTTTCATTCTCGCCAGACATCTCATGAGTTTGTTCCTCCCAATTGATGGAGAAAGATTAGAACAGTGTATCCGTGACACAGAGGCAGTGAGAAAGATGCTGTATTGGTGTATCTCTGCAGATTCTGGTGTCACATTGGGTTTGCAGTGTTATAAAGGTACACTGATACAATACAATCTGATGCCGTAACAGATTTCCATGTAAAAATAGTGTATGAGCTTGAAATATAACACTTGAAAAATAGACAAATTTAAGGGACAGTGGAACGATGTCATCCCTTCTCTTTCTCTCTCCTTCTACAGTCGATTTCATTGGTGGCTTTGACTCTTACGGCTACCAGCCTCCTCAGAAGTCCTCTCATTTGCAACTGCAGCCTCTTTACACGTGAGTTACATATACATCTTTCTCCAAACGTCTCACCCTTCTTTCTGATCTTAATGTGGGGCATTTTTCTTTCAGGACGTACTCCAGTGATAAAGTCCATAAAGTTGCGGGACATACCAGAGAGAAAAAAGAGTCAAAATTGATGATAAATCGTTCTGAATTTTACTCCCTAGTTTGAGTCGAGCTCTAGAAACGCTTGACATGTACATAGATGCTCAATTTATTCAAATCCCACACCCTCGCTATGTAACAGCTTTTCTGTTAAACTTTTTTTAAAGCTCCTTCCAGAGCCACAGAAGATTGTGCAAACTGTTTTCTTAGGCTGAGTTGCACAATCGTGAGTAAACTGTAAAACTGGTGTAAGTGTTGTTGGTTAACTGAAACACTGATGTCTCGACAATATGAATCACCCTTGTTCTCTTCCCCTCCGTCTCCCAGGGCTGGTTAATCGATGGTAGCGCCCCCTTCAGGCCAAACCCTGACGGTGTCACTGTGGATGTGGAAGTGGAGGTCGCCCTGATTACTCTCACTCTGTGTGTCACCATTTAGCCGAGCAATGGACTTAACCCCACCCAGAGGGAGAGGAGTTTGTGTGCGTGTGTGTGCGTGCGTGCGCGTGCGTGCGCGTGCGTGCGTGTGCGTGCATGTGTGCTTGTGTCTGAGACAGAACTACAGCCCTGATTAGAATGTACAGAGCTCAGGGAAGAACCAGCATGCCAGGGGGTGTGATGAGATAAAGGAGGAGCAGGAGGCTGGGGACACCTCTGTCAAATCACCGAGGACACACTTCACTAAACTGCCAGCTCTCAACACTCCCACAAGTGCGTGTGTGTAATGTGTGTGTGACTGTGTAACTCCACAGGACTAGCTGAAGCTTTGTGGTTGCACCCTGGACTCTTACCACTCAGTGCCGCTGTGAATTTTGTTTTTTGGGGTGCCTGTGTGTGTATGTGTGCGTGCGTGGGTGGGGATGTAGGTGGGGGGGTCACATAATAAAAAGAGGCACAGCTCGTACCTGTCGTCGTTTTAGAATGTGGTGATGTCAAATTAGAGCAGTCTTATGATTCTAGCTCCCAAAGCCATCTTTCCTCGCTCACATTTCAAGATGTTTACGTTGCATCTCAGGCTTCTTGAGGTAATAAAGCAGAAGTGGCAGAGTGGAAGAGGTCAACTTCTCCAAGGATCAGGCTGTTAGTATTTTAGATAGTTTATTATTGTATTTTTTTCAAATCCTACGAAAAGACCAAAACCAACAATATTTTGGTCTGTGTCGGAATACTTTCCAGCTTTCTTTTTGCTTCTCATCGCCAAACCCATTAATTCCTGGGGACATAAGATTAAACAAAAGAAAGTCACAGAAACAATTTCCTAAATCATCTGGGCTCTGTAGTTTTAAGTGATTCCACTCAAACAGCAGTAAAAAGTGCATTTGTTTGGGACTATTTTCTGCGGCAGATGTGGACCTCTCATGAGTATTTACAGCAGCGGGATCGTGTATATGGGATCCCCTCACAATAAACTAGAGTGCCCAGCTTCATTGTAACGGAGGAACATGTCACGCAGTGCAACAATGTGGCTTGCTGATGTGTTTTTAATAGTTGTGGACAACAATAGATGACTATAGCAAATATGCAAAGGCTATATCAGACTTTGGCTACACTCGTTTGAAAGAACTATGCATCGCTAATTTTGGTCTTTTCATTGGATTTGTTGACAATAAGAAAAATAAAGGGCAGCATTTCTGGGATACTACAAAAACAGAGTCAGATGTCCAGTGCAAGGATGTTTAGTTATCAGGAAAATAAAATCAGTCTACTACTGTACCTTTGATGCCGCCGACTAGTGATGCAGATGGCTTTGGGATCAGGCATTAGTGTGTCTATGGGGGGGGTAGGGGGTTACTGTGCATGTAAATAACCAGCCAATGATTGTTTTGTTGGTTCCATTTAGAAAAGCGGGGGTTGCATTAGCGAGGGGGTGGGACTGGGGGAGAGGGATACACACATCAAAGTTTTTCTTCATACCTGTTTCTCTCCTCATCCTCTTCTCTTTTTTGGGGGGATTGTCCTAATGTCGCCCTCTTCTGACTCATCTGCAGCTAATTGTCTCCATCATCTTGCCCACTAACTACACACACCCCTGCAGCTCATCTGCTGCTCTCCACTGGAGCACGGCAATGAAGGAGAGGACAATATGTAATGCACAGTGATGTAGTTTTTCTACCTGGAAGGGGATACAGGAAGAGTGAGGGAGAGGGACAGGTATGAGGCGAAGACCTTATTGGGTGTACGGTTGTTTGAAATAATAAAAAAAATACACTTTCTACATTAAACCTGACTTCTGTTCTGTTGTCATCTGTTGACACGTTTCTCTCACTAGGTGACTAAATGTTTTAATGAATTGAATGCCCTCATTCCTTGTTTTGATTACATTATAGTAATATTGGGATTATGAGCCACAGAATGACATGTTTTTTTCCAGAGCAGGTAAGTAGATTGTACAAGTGATGCATTATGGTGACATTGGATTGGATTTGTCAAAATAATGTGGTGGCCAACCTTTCATAATTCGAATGTATGACTATTTGCATTCTTTAAACTCTTTTGTCTATGTAACCCAGTATATGTTGGGACCATACAAGTATGTTTAGCAGTCTATCCTGTATCATCCTCATAATTTCCATATCATTACCATAGATTTTCGTAAAAAAGGGCTGCCATCTATAATCTACTGTATCCACATTACGTCATCCACACAACGGCTCGGGACTTCTCTCCGGTCTGCAGCCTCGGGGTCACCGCCTGTACATCTCTAAAAAAAACAAAAAACGCTGGGGTATTTTTATTATTTGGGCCACGCGATTCCTCCTTTTCACACCGTCCACTTACATTCCGGAGGTGTAACGGAGCGACCAGCACTCGCTGGTCGTGTGGCGCAGCACGTTGCCATGGCTGCCAAGCTCCACGTTACCGTAGAGATCCCGGTACATTGTGTACAGTCCACCCCGACAACATCACCTAATGTCCCCATTTATTTGGAGAAAATGAAACCATTCACTTTTTTTTTTTTAAACAAAAAAAACACAACTCTATTTACAACTTATATCACGTGCTAAACGTTTAGTTGACTGTTATTTGTGTTGTACTTTATTTTATTTTATTTTTTTTAATTTGTCAGTTGGAAACAAATACGATATTTTCCCTCATTGTCAAATCAATGAACGAGATTGAAACAAAGACATGAATCCAAACAAGAACTGAATACAGAGTGAGCACACACACACACACACACACACAACAAAGGCACCGGGCCGGTTTGACCGTCCCTCCCCTCCCGGTTGGCGCAATGAACCGCACGCTCTCTCTCATCTCTTCCCGTCATGCAGCGCTCTCGCCTGCTCCTCCGTCGAGCCGCCATGTTGTCGGAGTGAAAGCCTGGGGTGTCACAGAGAAACTGGGGCCGAAATCCGCGACCATCCACCCTCTCCGCCGGTGAGTACCCCGCGTTGCGCGGTCGCGGCGGCACGGGACGTCGTTTATCAACGCGTCGGCGCCGAAATTGCTGCTCCGCGGGGCTCGGGCAGCGCCGAAAACGGGGGAGTTTTCGCGCGGCGGCTGCGGCTGCGGCTGCCTCCCTTTCTGCTGCCTGCCTCCTTCCTCCCGTTGTGTCGGTCTTCCGCTCCAGACAGCTCTCGGGCCTTTGTTAGCAGCCGCGTCACGGGGACCTGTGGGGCTGCGGAGGCGGCAGGCAGACGGACACCCCCGGGTGTGTGTTGATAACGAGACAGTGAGAGTAGGGGGGCCGACCTTAAAAACCCCCACAAACAACAACAAAACAACCCCGCTGCGCGCAGCCCGTGTTCGACCACCGGCTCTCCCGGGCTGAGCTTGTGACGGGAGGGCCGTGTTATTGTTGGTGGACGTGGGCAGTGGACCCTCCGTGACACGACCGAGACTCGGCGCGAGTGGACGCAGATGCGCGGAAACGAACCCGGTAATTGTCACGACCCCCCCCCCCCCTTTTTTTTTTCTTTTCCCTTCCTTTCTTCCACTCAGCATCCACATTATTCCGTCTCGCGTCGCTGTGTCATGTGCGCGCCGGGGGAGCGATGTGCGCTCCCCGCCAGCCGCAGGTCGCCCGCTCGCCTCGTCACGCCCCTGTCCGAGCCCGGTGCGTGTGCGGGGGATCGATCGGCGGCACTGAACAATGATGAACGCGGTTACAGTGTGGAACGCGGAGCCCGTTTCCGGGTGCCGGGTTAAACTTGCAGCGTTTACAAGCCGGAACGCGGGGGAACGGCCGCACGGTCGAGGATTTCCGGGTGTTTTTCTCCACCTGATCTCGAGCTGTAGGCCCCCCCCCCCCAAAAAAAAAAAAAAGAAATGAACCGAGGGCTAAAAGAGTCTGCTGCCGCGCGGGGAGTGGGAGAGGAACGCGGGAATCCGGGTGATCGGTTGGCAGGCTGGGTTGTTTCCATCCTTTGGGACCGTGCAGCCGGTGCAGCTCGTGGCGGTCGGCCTGGCGGGGAGAGGGGGGTGTGTTCGGCAGACACGAGCCGAAGGCTGCGTGTGTTTGAAGCTCCCTGCGAAGGCGACCGCCGGACGAGAAAAGAAGGAGCGCGTGTGATTTCCGTACGGCCTGTAGGGACACTCCCGTGAAGCGGTGTGTTATGACCGACACTGGGGCTCGGCGGATGGGTCCGAGGCCGTGAAACGCACAGACGGCCTCGCTCTCTGGCTGCTGGGGAGCCGTCGAGCTCACTGTCGAGCTCACTGTCGACCACACAACCCAACAGATCGGGGGCCTCTGCCCACCGCGCGTTCCTCTGGTGTACAGCAGACGATGACAGCGGACACACTTCATTTGTTAGTTAATTGAGCACAGCACGACCATACTCACGTGAAATTGTGTTTGAGAGGATGTGCATTTAACGTGGAGGCTGTATTTTGTGGAGATGTGTTTTCTAATATTTGCATCTAGCATTGGAGAGGAGAAGGAACGTCTGTATTGGTGCAATACGTCTCAACAGCACCACAAACCACAGGACCCATTAAGTTTAATTGACACCTGCATTTAACAATATACCCCCACGAAGATTAGATAAATTACAGTGTCGTTATATTATACTGCATTACTTTTTAGCAACGTGTACAACATAAAACAACTGTGTAGTGTATCAGCGGTAATGATGGATGCAGTGATGTGCAGCCGTGTCCTAACTAGAGCCATGTCTGTACAGCCCTTTGTTCATACCAACCAAAAGTGTGTGGGCAGGATAACTTGAACCAGACATGGGCAACAAGTGTCAGTCCATTATGGTCCATTTGATGAGACCCAATATGTTTGCTTCCATTTAAATACAAAGGCACTGGAAAGGTTAGTTTGTCAGGCCGACCACAGGTTAAATTCACCTGCCCCCCGGTCCCTCGTTTAAACTGATTCTCTGTATCCATAACTGTTGATCCCAGCTCTCTTATTTTGATTATCTGCATTTAAGTAGCTTTAATGGCAGACTGGCCCTCGGATGTTAGACCTACAGTGTGCGTCACATTAGTGCCGTCCCTTATGTAGCGGCAACCTACAAACTTTGATCATGTGCTTTGGGTTTTTAGAGGGATTAATCTAATTAGGCTAGTTTGATATTTACATTAAATTCTATTTAATTGCCGCTCTCCTTCAGATCTACTGTCAAAATGGACATTATACCAGTTAATCTAACACATCAGACCCTTTTCTACCAGATTAGTGCAGTTAACACAGTGATTCACTGGTGATTAATTTGGTTGGAAGCCTCTGCACTGTGCAGTGACAGGCTCAGTGGGAACACTGCTCACTATACTGCACTGTGCAGTATAAACTCAGTTGTAAGTGTTATTAGGTTTTTATTAAGATTTATTACAGTACAGTTGTATTACACTACACTTTATCTTAGGTGCACCAAATAAAATGGCAGCAGGGTGTAGTTTTTGTCATGAAAACAAGTTCAAGCTACAATGATGATGTATTTCAGCACCTCTAGTTTGGTAGTCTGTGGAAGTCTCAGTCCTATTAAAAAGTGACAGACATATTTAGCTGAATTTACACGAGTTTACATTCTGCTTATGTCTCTGTGGGACATGTATGACCAAAGTATATATTGACTTATAGAAGAGCAACACAGACTCTGAACTTTGATCATAAACCACTTGGAATAGCAAAATGACAGGCAAATGTTAAGATGAGTGATTTGTTTTACTACATATTTTTTCTGCTGTCGCCACATAACAAAAGAAAAGTAAGGTTGTGGAACAGGAATCGTAGGGTTGTCTTTGTCATTTGATTTCTTGGAATGCAAAATTTTTGTGGGCGAATTTCCTCTGTAGTGAGACTAAAAATGATTTTCTTGTCATGACTCGAATGACGGGAACATGAGCTAGAACAACAAGGAAGGACTGTGTCTAATCTGTGTTGTTGTGGAATTTAGTCACAAGGGCTAAATTAATGAGCATTAGTTTTAGGTAGGCGTACCGGATGGACTAGCCGGCGAGTGTTTAGTTTGTTCAACAACCCGTTTGCCTTTATTTGCATGTGACAGATGTATTTCTCCCCGTGCAGGCTGTGGTGGAATGAGCAGTGTGTGTGTGTTGAAGAGGAAAGCAGTGCTCTGGCAGGATTCATTCAGCCCCCACCATAGAACTACATCTCCCAGCATGCCCGTGGTGCTGAGCAGCGGAGGACATGCCCCTCCAACAGGGCAGACCCCTCAGGCCCCACCCCCCAGCCAACAGGTAAAACCCTCCACCTTCTACACCTGTAAATATTTAATTTATTCACAGACAAATGTGTTTGACTCAAAGAAACCTCTCACTGTTAAATCTGTGGCGTCGTTGGTCCATAGATATTTATATTGCTGTTCACATTGAAAAGAGCCAGCGTAGCTGGCCAGATGGAAACTGTGTTGACATTGTTCAGCAAAGGTGGCCAAAATTGTGTTGTTGGAAATGTAAGCAACACAATCTGCCATTTGCAATAGAAACGCCCACGGGTGGTTGTTGGTACGAGTGATGTAAAAACAGACCAGGACGTTCGAACAAAGCAGCATTGCGGCGGACGTGAGAACCTGCTCGGTCAAAGAGTGAGTCTTGACTGAGAAGTAGAAGTAGTGACTGCTGCCTCTAATCTGTCATCATTTTTGAATTGATTACGAATGTGCTACACGTCCGACATTGTTAGAGGATCGTGTGATGTTATATTGGAGACATTTAGATTTGGTTGATTTTAGTTTTGTGATTATGAGTTAAATGTCAGTACAAACACAATTGTTCTCTGATGATTAATTGGTAAAATTAAAATGGTTCATTTAAAATTCATTGATCAATTGAAAGGACACAACATTTTGTGGGTGCAGCTTCACAGGTGTGAGGATTTACGGCTTCTGTTCCTGCCTCATCCATATCCTTTCCTTTTTCTAAATTGTTAAAAGAACCTTTTGAAATTGAGCGTTGATCACACTGGGCAGGCAGTTGTCACAATAGTTATTTGTCTGTCTTTTATAGACTTAAATATGAATTAATAGACTGGGAAATAACCGATTTGAGTGAAACCTTTTGGTGCAGCTACAGGGAGGTTACAGTAATATCTTATAATCAGCTCCTGATCGCTCTCTCTTTCTTGGCTTGTAGAGCGGCTGCTGCTAAGTATATTAGCTGTTTTCACGGTTGGTGTAAGTCATGCAGACTAGCCATGCTGCTTTAAAAAGTGGTGATGTAATTGTAGATGTTTGGCAGTCCGAAATGTTGTCCCTAACTCTGATATCAGACTGAACTTTAATTGCCCTGAACACTGTAATGTCTCTGCTTCAGCATCACAGTGTACAGTTGCATAGCAAAGAATGGGAACTGTAAGGTCTCATCAGTTAAGTATTACCACATGATTACATGGGGGGGGATTTCATGACTAATTCCAAAATAATAATAATAATAATAATAATTTAGTCTGATTTGAATGACGTCTCAATAAGTTGTTCTACAACACGCTTTGCGTGTACAACAGATGACTTAGCCCACTCGTTTTCAGCTCACGCTGCCTGGTTCTTTGATGACAGCGTCTTGTGGCAAATTTTTGGGTTTTACCCTCGAAATGGGTAAGAGGATGTCAGCACAAGATTTGCCAGGGAAAAGAAACACTGCGTCCTGTTTGGATGTTATTCGAGTTTTACACTGGAGGATGTGGTTCTGAATACCTCAACCTAGGGTACAGGGATAATGGCTACGATAGATTTGTCATCCGGAATGTTGAATTTTTCATGTGGTCATAGGGTTGAAAAAATATGTTCAGCTGAATCGTTTTCAGTGACCTGTCAGAAAACCTGTACTGGGGACCTCTTGTCCTGCTGTATTCTTTGCTCGGAGACATTCCCATGTCTGTCTTTTTTTGCTTCTTTTCCTGTGTTTTTCTTTCTAGCTTTTCTTTTCTTTTCTTTTGTCTTACAAGCAACTATACCTCCATGTCTCCAGTCGTTGCTCAGATACACTCTGCTTGTCATTGTTGCCAGTAATTTAAGGATAATGTGTGTGTGTCTCTAAGGGCGTGGCGGGAGCTGGACGTTCCCAGGATGATGCCATGGTAGACTATTTCTTCCAGCGGCAGCACGGTGAACAGCCTGGCAAACATCGCTGGCCCACTGGAGACAACATCCATGACAGTCAGGTGTGTATGTGTTAGTGTTGCAAAAGACGAGACACTATTGCAGCTCTGCTACTGTAATTGTATAATGTCTTGTGTATGTGTAGTATGACTTGCTCACATTATTAAAACCATGCCTGTCTGCAAAATGCTACTGTTGCTAACATGGGAAAGTATCAAGTTAAGGAAAATAAATGTTTTTCATAGTTTTCGCTCTAAATTTCAAAACATCGGCCATAGCGACCATTTAATGTTAAAAATCAGGTTCGATTTTAATTTATGCAACGTTGAAAAATCTTCTAAAAGCTTTTGTTTTTAATTTGAGCTACTTTAATGTTTTGGGGAAATCATAAATCAAGTTAATTACTAATAACCACAGGTAGTTAAAGTTTAGTCAATGTTTGTCCAGTGGTCGAGTATGAGACGCATACTGTGTCATGCTTTTAATGTTTCACTGGGCTCTCTGTCTGAAGGTGCGATCCATGGACGAGTTGAACCATGACTTTCAGGCTCTGGCTTTGGAGGGGCGCGCCATGGGAGAGGTGAGACGTTAATGTTTGTAGCCCTTATGTAGTTTACATACCTTTCCTTTTGATAATGTAGCAATTGGGCTGTGGTGACATGTCAGTACAATGTGGATGTCTAAATTGATTTCAAATAACAGGATTTGATGAGGTACTATGCTGCTCTTATGTCACTTGGACACTAGTCTGAACTGACCAAACAAAAACAGAATTTGAACATTGATTTGTAGACTGATTACCGTGGTAACAGCCAAAGCTTCAAAGCATTTGAGGCAGCCCAAACAGAGTCAAATTGGAATAACAGGAAATCTTAGAAAAAAGAAATGGATCAGTCCCTTGGTGAAACACTTTGGAGCAAAAAGTGTGGATTTGTGTTTGTATTGTTTTTCCAGAAAACGTTGTTGTTTTTCCAACAATAGGTTTTGGCTTGTTGAACATAGTCTTGATGTACGTCAGGTTGTGTCTTTTATTTGTATTTGAAAACCCACCTGTTCAGATTGCACTTGAATCATTAAAACAGTTGGAAAAAATTCAAAAAATGCAGCACTTGATGCTGTTTTGCCTATGTACTTCCATGATTCTTGCACTTACTGTATTGTAAGTCGCTAAATAAATATGTGTTCCATTCTTGTTGAGTATTTGAATCTTGTTGTGCAGTGATGTATTGTAATACGTTTGTAATGATGATAAAAATATATCATATTTGATTTTCAACTGGAAATATACATTTTTCAGTCCGTTTGAATTGATTTTCCGACCCTAAGTCCCTCTGCAGCAGTGAGTCGTTTCCTGTTTCCAGAAGATACTGATCATAGGGGTTTACAGTAACAACAAACGTTCTATAAGAAGTAACATGCTGACTAATAAGAGGATTAAAAGATATGGCGAGAAACACAAATGCGCCAGTGATAGGGTTGGAGTCATTTTAAAATGAAAAGAAAGTCAAAATAAAAGCAAGCAGATTATGTTAAGTAAGATTTGAGTTTGTTTCCGCTCAGATGTTCACTTGAATGAATGAGTTATGCATAGAATTTTATTTTGCCTATTCATCCATTTGCCTGCAATATCTATTTAACCTTTTTAACCTTCTTTTCCTTTTTACCCCCGTTTGTCCTCTGTTGCCCTTTGTCCCTACAGCAGCTGCTAACTGGTAAAAAGTTCTGGGAGGCCGATGACTCCGGGAAGGACGGACCCAAAGGGATCTTCCTGGACCAGTGGAGGGACAGTGCCTGGGGGGCCTCAGGTATACACCAGTCTGGCTTGTGTTTGTGACACAGTGGCAGGCCAACAGCTGGGTGTAATCGGAGCAGGGATTTTGTGAAACATGGCAGCTTTTATGTTTTCACAAGCACATCAAGAAACAACCAGAGCGCACTCACTGTCTGGTGTTTGAGAGTCTCAAAAGTTGATGTCACCCTGGTGTTCTCCCACATTATGATATTTGATATTTTTCTCCTCTCTCATGTCAGCACAAAGCAGTTATTTCTGTACACTGATGCATCAAGGATCATTTGTAGAGTGTAATATTTCTTGGACTTTGCGTGCAAAAAAGCACAAGACAGTCACATTTTCTTATAAAATATGTAATGGGCTTTCGGCCAAACTGTTAATGAGTCACTGCTTCATATCACATGGAGTATCTGAAGAAATGATTCTGACCGAGAAGGGTTACGGTCTCAGTTTCAGGGTTTGAAAACTCAAGAGCAGTGTGCATGCCAGGTGACACGTCGTCACAACTTTAACATAGTTAGTGTGGAAGTAGCCTAAGTAAATACATGCTGCATATTTGATAACTCATTATGCAATTAAAGCTCTGTTTGACATGTTCTTGTGAAGTTAGAACAGAAGAGAGAAAAAAACGTGAACTATATTATGTCCTGTCAATGTTGCTGATGCGTTACGCTACCACTGCCATGTCGTTGTTCCCTGTGCATGAATATCATTTGACAGTCTCCGTTCCCCTCATTGAAGATCACTCGGTGTCTCAGCCAATCATGGTTTCCCGTCGGCCAGGACAGGGTTTCCATGGTGGAGGTGAAGTTGGCGTGGGCTCAGTGATGTCACCGCGGTCTGAGAGTGGAGGGTTGGGAGTAAGCATGGTGGAGTATGTCCTATCCTCCTCACCGGCTGAAAAACTGGATTCCTGCCTTCGAAAAGGACCATATGTAAATATTGTCTCTCTTTCAGTCCCTCAGAAATATCACCGTCATTACTTATGTATTATACACTTTACATTCCTTGTATTCAGATTAATTCTTCTCTACACCACAATTTTAGATTTTCATAACAACCTTGAGCAACCATCAGATCCTTGAATACCTCAGCCGTGACTCCTCTCACACTGTTAACCCCTCGTCAGACGTCAAGTGTTGTTTCTCACGATGTCCATGTTGGCAATATCACTTTTATATCCGGTCACCCGCTAATCACACAGGGGCAGAGGGATGGAGAGGTGGAGGAAGAGAAGAGGGAGAAGCCAAAGGCAGCGTTTGAGGCAGAGAAACTCAAAGAGTTGACAGAAGTCGAAGCTGACGTCATCAGCGACGTCATCAACCCCAATGGGCTGCCTGTGCAGAATGGCCTCGATGTGGATGTCAAAGAGTTTGGGTAGGACTTGGTGACAGAGGCTTGTTTTGAAAAATGCTAATCTTGCTCTGCAGACAATAAATTCGTCATCTTATCCTTTTTCATCCCTGCAGTCGTCCCCAAGGAAACATGCCTGGCCCTTGCCCCGACGGTGAACTGCTGGGGGGTCCCGGCGTTGTAGGGGCCGAGGGCCTGACACCCTTGGGAGGTGGTGGAGGCCCCAAGCCCCCTGAGGACTTCTCTGGTGTAGAACAGGGTGGTGTCACCATGGATCAGATGGAGTCGGTGATGGAGCCACTTCAGTTTGACTACAACTCCCAGATGCCCATGGACTCTGCGCCCACTGTGGGTCTATTCGATTACACCAACCAGCAGCAGGTAAGACAGTAGTATAAACTCCTTTGTTGCGCTCAGAGAAACTCTGCTCCAGTGTCTTACATGGTGTTTACCTCTTGTTGTTTGTGCAGCTGTTCCAGAGAAACAATGCACTTGCAGTGCAGCAGTTAACAGCGGCCCAGCAGCAGCAGTATGCCTTGGCAGCAGCACAGCAGTCTCACATTGGTAAGAGTTTGTTTGTGTTCGCGTGTGCCTGCATGTGTGTACAAAACGGAAAATTCAACCACATGATTTTACACAGGACACCATATCATTTAAAACATTTATTTGGAAATTTAAAAAACAAACAGTTAATTTCAGCTGGTATATCAGACCAAAGTGTGATTAATATTTTCCCACAAGTCGCATAAACATGTGAGATTTGTCGGTGTGTTGTGAATTTATTGGTCAGTTCCAATGACTCAACAGCAGTAACTCCATGGGTGCTGCTGTTTCTTTTCTTTTTTTTTCATTTTGGAAAAGAACACAGTGGTTACACAAAACTTAGTGTTTTGTAGTCCCATGGTAACTAAGTTACATACAGTTGAAATTTCGTAGATGATCCCAAAGACAAGTGATGCCGCACAAGCCTGAAGAATCAGACACATTTTTGCGCTCACCTTTGTGTGATGAAGCTTCACTTCAGTAGTTTCTATGACTTCACTCCATGTATTTTATCAAACCTTTCTGCCCCGGCTCACCTCTTCCCTCCACGTGTTGTCAGGTCTGGCCCCTGCTTTTGTGCCCAATCCTTACATCATCAGTGCTGCACCACCTGGGACAGACCCTTACGCAGCTGGCCTCGCAGCAGCAGCTACGCTAGGTGAGGAACTCTTAATTTGAAATGCACACAGTGCTCTATTTGATTTAAAATCTGGCACAGTTGTCCCACATCTCACCACTGCTTTGCATACTTGTTTGAGTTCAGGTCCGGCCGTGATGCCTCCCCAGTACTACGGTGTGACCCCCTGGGGGGTTTACCCTGCCAACCTTTTCCAGCAGCAAGCTGCTGCAGCCAACAACTCGGCCAATCAGCAGGCAGCAAGCCAGAGTCAGCAGAACCAACAGCAGGTCAGTCGGTTATTTACTTATGCTAATGCTCGGGGTGTCGTCTTATCCTGATGATTTATTACATGTCACCCTGTATCTCTCTGTGTAGGGAATTCTTTTAAACAAAAACTACTGGAACTACTCATGAGATAAAACACACATTCTCAACGTTGGGGCAGATTTTAGAGATTTTAATAATGACATGTCTTGTCTGTCTGACTCTGTAAAGGTCATGCGTGCTGGGGGCAACCAGCGACCTCTGACCCCCAGCCAAGGTCAGCAGAATCAGCAGAATGACCAACTTGTTGCAGCAGCAGCAGTGAACTCAGCCCTCGCATTTGGGCAAGGGTTAGCAGCAGGAGTCCCTGGTGAGTAGGACACTCGGTAAACTGGTTTTATCACTTTGGAGTAACTCCCAACAAAGCCAATTACATTTATTTTTACAACAATGTTGCTTATTAAACTGATGCTGAAATTGAACTGAAATAGCTCACAACCCCAACGTCCACACAAGAGTCCAGCGGAAACGCTGCTTGCTGAAATCATTTGAGAGACACACTCTGAATCTTCCTTTCTTTGCCATCTCTTTCTCAGGGTACCCAGTCTTGGCCCCTGCAGCCTACTATGATCAGACAGGGGCCCTGGTGGTAAACACTGGAGGGAGGAGTGGTCCTGTCCGCCTCATGGCCCCTGCCTCTGTCATCATATCTCCTTCTGCAGCACAAGCAGGTAACACAGCAAAGCACGTAAAGGCCACGGTCAGAAGAGCCTGGCCTGCTTGTTTTTTTTTCTGCTGTAGGCAACAGGACAAAGAGTTCCATGCACACAACACAAAGATTACACATTGTGGTCTTTAAAAACATGTTCCATCCCACCAGTTATGTGCAATTAAGAGATTATGAGACTTTACCTTTGAGTCTAGCCTTTTTTACAAGGAGATCCCAGGAGCCAAGTTTTTCAGTATCAAATGGAATTTGGGTTACTTCAGTACTGGTGTTAAAGGGAAGAATTGTTTGTAATGTGAAAGATTTGTATGATTATTCAGTTAGTGTTTAATAAAGACAGCTCACTGGACTGTCTCCTCCAGTTGCCGCAGCAGCAGCATCCGCAGGTGGTGGCAATGGCGGTCTTGGCGGGGGGGCCAACGGTCCATTCCGTGCGATGACGTCCCAGCAGCCTCAGCAGCAGGGTGGCCCTGGCGGTGGTCTAGGAGGGAGCTCCTTCTACGGGTCCTCGTCTCTCAGCTCCTCCTCCCAGAGCTCCTCTCTCTTCTCACAGGGCTCGGGCCAGCCGGGGCCCGGGTCTGCCTCCTTGGGCTTCAGCCAGCCCACCTCCTCTTCCCTCGGTGCCACTCTGGGGGCCACGCTGGGAGGCTTCGGCACTGCAGGTCTGAATGCACATTTTCCGTGATCTGCTGGTCACAGTGTTCAACTGAAACTTTGTTTTTGTTAAGTAGTTTTACTTTTAATATTAAGTGGCTTACACTAAAACGTAGCTGTTAACAGTTAAACAAACAAAAGAACAGTTGATTAATGTTTCCCGTTGGTACCATGATCTAACTTTTGTCTTTGTCTCCCTCTAGTGGCCAACTCAAGTGGTGGCAGTGGGTCCAGACGGGACTCCCTGACAGGCAACAGTGAGCTGTACAAACGTACGCCGTCCAGCCTCACCCCGATTGGCCATGGAGGCTTCTATAACGGCACCTTGGGCTTCAGTCCTTCCCCTGGCCCGGTGGGCATGCCCCTGCCAAACCAGGGTCCTTCCCATTCCCTCACACCCCCACCCTCCCTGTCCAACCACAGCTCCTCGTCCAACCTTAATCTTGGTAAGTGTCTTTTTTGATTCAAGAGATTGATAACCTCTTGAATTGTTTTAAAGGTCATTGACTCTATGGAAACGTCTCAGTTTTGTCAGACACAACGGCAAATTTTGATCTTGGGTCATTGACCTTGTCAGTATTTTGCAATTAGGTTGGTAGTTCGCAAGTTTACATCCATAACTTATTTTTCAATAATCTCAAGAAATCTCAATCTCTTTTGACAAGTTTTAACAATTAACATATTAAATGTCTTCCATCTCGCTTGTTATGACTAACTGTTGCAATTAACAAAATTTTCCAAATCAAAAGACTAAATATTTGTGTTTATATTGTGTTTTTAGGGACTTATGTTGATAGAGTCAAATAGAATGCAAACATTCAACTCCAGTGTGAAGAAGTAGTAGATTGCTATTTCTTTTTGGTTTCTGAGTAAATATTTTGTGGTGTCACTCATTTGGATTTGAAATACTTTTTATGGGCACAAGAGTTTATCTTGTCTTAGTGATGCTTGGCTTCATGTTTAAGACACTGCTGCCATCCAGTGCTCTGTTTTTGTGCTGCAGAGTTAAAAATGAAATTTTCATGATATTGTCTGACAATTTTACTGAAGTACTAGTGTCATCAGTTAAAAGAAAAAGCCACGTATCCCTTATTCAAACAAACAAACAATTTTGAATCAGTTATTCCACCTGACCAGTAGCTGGGCACAAGCTAGGTTGTAAGATAACTTCATTATTTCAACATAACCAACTGTAACTGACACTTAAATCAATATCACTCTGTAATACACTCTATACAATGAACCTATGTAAAAAGAAAAAAAAAGTTTCCCTAAAAACAAATCATGGCAGATGGAGAAGTTATGACAACGTGATAATTTTTCAGAAGCAGAAATCACCAATGATGCAAAAAAAGAACATCTCACCCCCTTCTCTCACATTCCATCATTATGCAACATTGATCTGTATAGCTGGATAATTATTCGTGCTCCACCTGCTGGACTTCGCTGGCTCGCTGTGAGGTGTGTGATTATAGGTCCTTTTAGTTTCTGTCCTAAGTTTTTCCAGCTTTGTACAATTTATAACCGCTCTTATCCAGAGAGCATGGGAAGGGGCTGCCACAAACTTCTATCTAAGCAAGATTAATTGCCTCGCCAACAAAGTGACAAAGGCAATTACATCCATATTCATTTTGGTCAGTCTTGATGTGAGAAAACCCTTAATGGTGTGATGAATGGGTCTGGTTTGATTTATGTGATGCTTTTTTCAAAATGTACTAAATATGTCTTTCTAGAAACGAATAAGAGATGGGCAACACCAAAAAATATTGACATTGTTTGCAGGAGATTTGTGATATTTGTGATAATCTTGACTTTGGTCCAATGAGCCTTGTGAATGAGTTTTCATTGATTAGACCTCTACCAGGTTTAAGCTTCTGCAAGAGCTGTTTTTTTTAGTACACTGTATATAAAAGGTAGAATTTGTCCATTATCTTTTCTTTCTTTTTTTAAGTCAAAAGTTATTTAGGCACTGGATGAGATACAGGAATTTGTGGACAGTATTGCATTTGATTTAGAATTAGTTATTGCGAGGAAATAGAGGTTCAGCAAAGGCAAGTAAATGGTCTGTATTGTGGATGAAAAGGGAGACGCACTCGACCTGTAAAAAGTTTGTGATGTGCACATTAATACATTTATGCGTGAAATGGGTTTTATATTCATAGTCCACTGCTCAGGCTTTGTATTTACTCTAATCTTTCAGTTTTAGAGCACGGTAATTATTTGACTTGGTAACAAATGTCCTGTTTTGTCTGTCCCCGCAGGAGGCCTGACCAACGGCAGTGGGCGTTTCATCTCTGCCGCCCCAGGAGCTGAGGCCAAGTACCGCAGCGCTGCCAGCTCGGGCTCCTCCCTCTTCTCACCCAGCAGCCAGCTGTTCCCATCGTCACGGCTACGCTACGGCATGTCGGATGTGATGCCGTCAGGCCGGAGCCGCCTGCTGGAGGACTTCAGGAACAACCGCTACCCCAACCTGCAGCTCCGAGACATCGCTGGCCACATCATGGAGTTCAGCCAGGACCAGCACGGCAGCAGGTACACCCAAACATCACTCCAGCTGCACGTGCACAGGGGATGGAAGAAAATCAAAAACACCTTCCATGTTCACACTGCACGACTTACTGTCGTTAGGATTATACTAGGTTTATACTACACGACTGTCTGGGGACAAAATACACAATTTTACACCAGGAGAAATCCCCTAACTAGTATGTCTGGTCCCCAAAAAATTAAACGACATAAAACCTCTGCAGCTCATGTCTATGTTTGACCTTCCCTTGCAGTGATGTGGGGCTTTTGTTGGCGATTGGAAAATCGGGCTAAAAATTGCTTGTGAACAAGGCGTTAGGCTTTCGGCAGTGCTGAATAGCGAACGTGGTCAAGTTCAGTGTACGACTCCAGGGATCAAAGTTCATGTTTCTTTAATGTTAACACGAACAGGCTGCAATTGTTTTAAGGAGTCGCCCCGGGGAGTTTGCCGTGTGTTTGTCCCCCACAGATTTCCTGCCATATTTCAGGTTCATGTTCAGTTTATGCTGGTATGGGGCACGATGGTCATGATTGCATAATCACAATGAATATGTCATGAATATTTCAGACACTGCCTCCTTTTGCAAACAGATCGGTCTGTGTTTTGCGTCCGCTTTAGCCAGGACATCCGCAGGTATTTTTTTCTCCACTCATGACGAAACTAACGGCATCATTGATATCTCACCAGATGGGGGCAGGGGCTCCTGAGGGGTCTTTTCTGGGTTGAACCATCAGACTTTCCCACTGAAATCATCTATTAATACACTGTGACGTCCAGTCTGCACATTCCAGACATTATTTTTCTTTCCTCAGTTTCTACAGGATCACTTTCCTTTTTATCTCTGCTCTGCCTGGCATCCATCACTTCACCTCACAGGCTGTTTGGTTCCTTCAGCTCCCTGCGTTTTCTCCGCTCTGAACTTCGTCTCCTCTTGTCTGACTGTTCCCTCAGGTTAAAGATGCAGAAGCTCTTTGTTCATCTCCATCACTTGATTGCTGTGTCACACACTGATATGATTATTTCTTTGATCTGTCTTAGAGCAGGCTGTACACGTTCTCCTATACATTGCAAAAGCTAACGAAAATGAAGAATTCAAAACCAGAAAGTGCAGAACATATATCTGTGGAACTTAATAAAAAAAGATATCAGTGGTTAATGCAGTGCTTATCCTCTGTCTCTTGAAGGTTTATCCAGTTGAAATTGGAGCGAGCCAGTTCAGCGGAGCGCCAGCTTGTCTTCAGTGAGATTCTGCAGGCTGCCTACCAGCTTATGGTGGACGTCTTTGGAAATTATGTCATCCAGAAGTTTTTTGAGGTGTGTGAGTGAGGAGCTGGTCATTGTCATTAAAGTTGGTGCTATGTATAATATTGATCACCAAAATTGAATTCATAGGACAATCTCAATTTCCTATTATTCTCTACCACATCTGTTTATTATGTGCTTTGTGTCCTGTGTAAAACATACATGTTATCATGTCCTGTATTACTGTACAGATTAGAGGATTAACAGGCTTATTCTCTCTCTGTGTGTGTGTGTGTGTGTGTGTGTGTGTGTGTGTGTGTGTGTGTGTGTGTGTGTGTGTGTGTGTGTGTGTGTGTGTGTGTGTGTGTGTGTGTGTGTGTGTGTGTGTGTGTGTGTGTGTGTGTGTGTGTGTGTGTGTGTGTGTGTGTGTGTGTGTGTGTGTGTGTGTGTGTTAGTTTGGCAGCCTGGACCAGAAGTTGGCTCTGGCTGAGAGGATCCGAGGTCATGTGCTGTCCCTGGCCCTGCAGATGTACGGCTGCAGGGTCATTCAGAAAGCTCTGGAGTTCATCCCCTCGGATCAGCAGGTTATTGTAAGTACAATAATTCTCACATGACGGTGTGTAAGCAAGGGAAACAGATTGGACCCTTCCCAAAGTGACCTTAATTAAACACATTCTGCACTTAAAACTGCTGTGATTTGGTCGTTACAGTCAGAAATAAAGTGGTGAAATATCTACATGCCTCAATTTCATAGCACATCTATTATCTACATGCCCACATGAATGCATGCATAAGAGAAAGTGGCATCGATAAAGAAGTGCGCCTCTCATGCTCAAATGGCATTTTTCATCTGAATCATGGGTTTTATGTTGGAGCTGCCTCTTGTAGCAGGAGGTTCCTCGCAGGCACTCGATCAACACGATGAATGAGGCTGATGATACCACAGTTTATATGCAAATTTCGAACTGCAGGTGTTCTTGTGCAAATCTAGCTGAATATCAACATGATTTTGCTTAAATTCTGTGTGTGTGTTTGTGTGTCAGAGAGAAATGTATCCATATCTCCTTAATGGACCTCAGATTTCTTCAGGGCAGCTGTTAAGAGTCCAGTGTTACTTGTTGGGCTCTGAGCCACTGTGAAAAATGGAGAGTTTGGAAAATGCCTCTGGAACATGTCTCTCCACATTCTACCTCCCTCATGCTCTCCTTGTCGTCCGTCTCCTCCCTGCAGAGTGAGATGGTGCGGGAGCTGGACGGCCATGTGCTGAAGTGTGTGAAGGACCAGAATGGCAACCACGTGGTGCAGAAGTGTATCGAGTGTGTCCAGCCCCACGCGCTGCACTTCATCATCGACGCCTTTAAGGGACAGGTGGGTCCCCGCTGTAACACAAAATATTTCCACATTCAATCACCGAAGCCTGCCTGTGCTCGGCTGACATCCACCCACACGCACATAGTCACTTGTGTGCACACATACACTGTGGCTGCCTTGAGGCAGCGAGCATATTGTCACCGCCAAATTACATAGCCAGTCCTTTTCAGGCACAGGGTGCGTTGCCATGGCAACAGAAACCTCAGCCCAGTGGCAACAGCCATCTTCTATCCACCAGCTAAATGTTACATTAGCATAAACTGTTAAAAGAAAGATGTTGTGTGTTCATGCATGCACTTTTTAAATACAAATGAAACCTTTCACTTTTGAGATTACACTCCGGGTGTTTTGTCAGTAAAAATCACACATTTCCTTGTTGTGCGCCTGAGTGTTTTCTACTCGGTGGCTCAGATTTGTTTGTGTAGCTGAAAGCGGGTCAGGAATTTGTTTTCACCTGCCCTGCAGGGGAGGGCTGGGTGTGTGAAAGTATGCCTATAATCATTTGGTGCTATAATCCAAGGGGAACTATCTGCACCATTTAGGGAGAAAAGTTTGAGCAAAGGTACATTAGTGTTGAAATAAAGAGGTTGGCTTATGATCAGTCTATGGCCCTGGTCTCTTTTGAAAGGTAACTCTAAAGATGCTTTCACACATTCACTGAAGTCTGGACATATTTCCTGAAATTGTCCACAGGGGCTGTATGTGAGAATACAAATGTCTGTGAATGTTGCTCCTGAACGTTTCCTGCCAGCCAGAAACAATCTGTATTTTGTCAAATAGTGTAAAGATTGAGCCTTGTACAAAATAAAATACATCCAAACTAGTGCTACCAAGGCTAAAGCTCCCCATAGGTGGAAGGATATATTTTTAAAGGATACATTGCTGAGCCCCAGGACCGATTGGTTTGTGTGTGATGACTAACCATGTATAATAACATGTGTCTCAGGTTTTTGCCCTCTCCACTCACCCTTACGGCTGCCGAGTCATCCAGCGCATTCTCGAACACTGCCTTCCTGAACAGACGCTGCCTATACTAGAGGAGCTCCATCAACACACAGAGCAGCTAGTGCAGGTAACACACTTTTCACTTCACCAGCTCTGTTCTCGGAACAATGCAACCCTTAAATGGGCTTATATAAAAGCTCTTCTCGATGCCTCCATGTTTTTGGAAGTTGGCTGTTTGTTTGCCAAGACGTCAGAGGCACCAGCTGTCCTCCTCCTCAGTTTTAGTTCACATTATACGTGTGGTTTGATTGATTTAGGACCAGTATGGAAACTATGTGATCCAGCACGTTTTGGAGCACGGCCGAGCTGAGGACAAGAGCAAGATAGTGGCTGAGATCAGAGGCAATGTACTGGGACTTAGCCAGCACAAGTTTGCCAGGTGAAACCACATACAAATACACAAAGGTTTCCCTCTGTCCCTCCCTCCCTTTTTTTAAATGCAAATCCGTTTTCTGTTTGTCCAGTAATGTGGTGGAGAAGTGTGTAACCCACGCGTCGCGGGCAGAACGGGCAGTGCTGATAGATGAAGTGTGCAGCCTGACTGAGGGCCCCCACAGTGCCTTATACACCATGATGAAGGACCAGTACGCCAACTACGTGGTGCAGAAGATGATCGACGTGGCCGAGCCCACCCAGCGCAAGATCGTAATGCACAAGGTAGGTGAGAAACACGAGGGTCTGCGGCTGTGTTGGCACAATTCGCTTTAGCTACATTTTTTTGTGAATGAAGCATCTCATCGCCCCTGCTGGTTGATATCAGTATTGAACCTCTAGCACAGCTTATTAGAGATGACAGTTACATATAGGAACCGACAATAAATGGAGAAAAGCCTCACTTAAAATATATTATTTCCATATATGGCTACTTCTCAGGTTATAAAAAGTAAATCCTTTCATTCCTAAAAAAAAAAAGGTATTAGACAAATTACATTACATTAAATTATGAATGTGCCGCCCGAGCATCTCCATCCATTTCAAATGTTTGTCATTGATAACCCTAAATCAACATTTGATAAATGGGACATGCTTATTTCAAAATTAACTGAAATTAATAAAAACAAGCCACAGGACATGTAGGAAGAAATGTGCACCGAAGCACATCTAGTAACCAATTCAAATACGTGGAGGGATTCCAGATGGAAGGTAATTATGAGATTTCATTTATTCTGATGTCAGACTTGGTGCCAGAAATAACCCTGATGCACTGAAATAAATGTTCTAGAATCTGTGGTACACAAATATGCAACTATACCCACATATTGGTCTTTTGATCATCAAACATTTGACTCAAAACCCTGAAGATGTTAGTGAAGGAGAGAAGAAGAAAATCAACCCAACCGCGCTCATTTGCCTGTACATCATGAGGCTCCTGCTCAAGTCAGTGCTGTCTATGGTTTCCAAGGCAATGACACAGGAGATGACTTGAGCTCAAGCAATCATTGATTATGGGTGTTGCTGTGTGATGTTGACGAGAGCACTGTCTGTGTCCCCGTCTCTGAGCAGATCCGGCCTCATATCTCCACCCTGAGGAAGTACACCTATGGAAAACACATCCTGGCCAAGCTGGAAAAGTACTACATGAAGAATGGCGTTGACCTGGGTCCTCTCTGCGGCCCACCTAACGGCATCATGTAAAACATCCCCCCCATCCCCTTGCTCGAAATCATGTCTGATAACCCCCCCACACACCAACCCCATGCAATCACGTCTGCCAGCCCCACCCTCTGCCCTTGTCTGACCCTGCAGAAGTCCTCATGCCCACTTTCACCCTCCCCATCCCGCTTGCCGAGGAAGTGGAGAACCCGTCGTATCCGTTTCCATGACAACCCTTCGGGAGGAGCCTGTTGCTATGGGCAGCCTTAGCTTCTGTGAGATTTTGTCGCTCCTCCCCCATCCGAGCCCACTGAGGGAGGGGAGGTAGGGTTGGAGGGCAGGGAGAGTGGAAAGAGAGGTGAGACCTGTTTGGTTCATCACTCCGCTCCCTCTGTTTTTTTTTTCTCCACCATTTCATTTAATTCTCTTCATCATTTCTGATAAACTAAAAAATCATTTCATTTTTTTGCTACTGCTGCATACACAATCCTTGTGTCCCCTCCTCACATACTGTTTACCACTATGAGATGGAACGAGTATTTAATTTGTCTGACATCACAGAATCCTAGATGAATACACACACATCCCATCAGCTAACCAGCAGACAGATCATTTAGCATGGGAGATTCGTTTTCTGGTCTTGCTTCTATAAATATAACGTGTATACTTGGTGTAGACCTTTGCATATATATATAAATATATATATAAAACTTTGTAGTTTTTCTGGTTTTTGATGTTGAATCTGTATCTATAATGTATCCTAGTAGTGACCACATACTTCTGACTGTATAATTGTACATTTGTAAACCCTTGTAATGTAAAAGTGCTTTACCACCCTTTTTGGTATGAGAAGGAAAAAAAGAAAAAAAGCTCACTCTGAAAAAAAAAAAAAAAATCTTAGAAAAAAACCCCCCTGTGCATTTCAGTGTATATTCTCACCTCCTTGGTTGTGACATATGAGTTGTTGTATATTGTAAATTGTAATATCAAATTTTTGTTTTGAAAAGCCCTTTCTATACAGCGTAGTACTTGTACAAAGATTCGCCACGCTTGGTTTTATCTTTATCTTGTCACTGCTTAACTTAAGACGTCAATCTCCCACTGACTCCCAATCGGACACATTCTGTTAGACTTGGTGGTGTCTTCTGGTTTATTTTGAAGGTTTGTTCTTTTTTCTTTTCTTTTTTTTGGACCTTTTTTTTTTTTTTTTTAAAGATCTTTTTATAAGAATGCATTACCCCTTGAAATGTGTCATGTGTATAGATATGCTGGTTGGGTGGGAGAAGTAACTTTTACTCATTTACACCCCCCAAACCCCTCAATTATCCATGACTGTTTTCAGGGGTAAACCCATGGATTGTACAGAGGATATTCTTGTGTTTTTTGGCATTTCTCTAGTGCTGTAAGTGCTGTATCATACTGTCCATGTCCTTTTGGGTGAGAGAGGCAGCCCGCCACAGCGCGGTGTACATTTGGAGCAGCCTTGTGTATATTTACTACGAGCACACCTGTAACCATATGTGTATAGTTAACAGAACCTGTGTATGCTTATTGCCTGGGCAACTATTTTTTGTAACTCCTGTTGTAGATTGTCTCTAAACAATTGTGTGATCTTTATTTTGAAACCAAACTGAACAAAAAAAACTTTGAAAATTTGAATGTCTCACGTGTGCTTCATTGTATGTTTTATGCGTTTGCAGACTTTGTGCCACCGCGTCTGTTCTGGCCATCTGAACGAACACATCTGCAGTGGTACGACTGCGACTACACACAGCATGAGTCACACTTCATGATGCTCACTCCTGATGCTCAAGTTTCTCCATAACTGTGACTGATTAATGAGACCGACTCCGTAACGTGCCATGGCTCTGACTAATGACGACCAACAATGTCGATCAGTTACAGTTAATGACTGCTCCCAGCAAGGAATAACTTGTTTTAGACGTGGATAACCAACAAAGGTTATAAGACTCAAACCCTATCCCCGCTTTCATTTCCCAAATAATGACTTATGAGAAACATGGAAAACCTTCCCATCGTCACGCCAGGCTCAGAGGTGAAATGCTACTGGTGTTGTGAGGAGAAAACAAAAGAAAAGCAATGGGATTCATAGATAATTATTGTTATGACATGAGTAATGAGCCTTCAGTTTGCAACAAGATACAATCAGACTTTGCTGTGGTGTTGAATGGGTATCTTATCAAAACACACCTTCCCTCTTGGGGCCTTTAAGTTTTGTCTTCCAAGCAGTCAGGAGGACAAAATAAACCTGTTCCTACCTGTCTAGCTGCTGTTCGCAGCACGCTGGGCCTGAATGGAAACGGAAAGGATGTTACCATGAGAAATAGAGTCAGACTGGGTGTGATGTTGGTGGCAGTAATCCCTTTGCTTTGTTGTTTTCTTCAAGCAGATAAAAAGGCAAGAAGTGAGGGTGTGTGTTACCTACAGTGATTCTTAACCACCTGGAATTTTCGGCTGCGAGCTCAACGGGCCCGTAGGCTGTTAATTACCTAACATATAAGAGCAGGTCCTGACACACAGGAGCCCCAAAAGCCTGTATTTGTTGTCAGCTGGTTTGTGGTAATTTGATTTATTGCAAAGTTATTTGGGAATAACAGTTCACAGCACTAAGGTACATGGCTGCAAGGAGGGTCACATTGCACCTTTACTGTCTCACAGTCTGGCAGATGGGCCCCGTGTAAAAACCTACACAGTGCAAATGGGATGAAACGAGGCACCCTAATGAAACAGTAGCACATGATATTAAACAAACTGCTGTGTCTATCATGGGACAACGCCACCAACAACTGCACAGCACCTTCAGTAGCAGACGACTGTCTCCGCCCTGCCTAGCGGACACAATGAGGACATCTTTTGTCCCCCACCCCATAAGACTCTTCTTCACTGATCCCTAATGGCGGTGTGATGGTGACTGAACATTCAGGTACTGCAGCAGCATTACTGGCTCTTTTCAGCCTCCTTTATGCTTAAAGTATATGTTTTTATGTTTCTATTTATGAGTTTCTATATTTTTTTTGTTTATATGCATATATTATTTATGTCCATGTGTATGCTGCTTTCCCTTGTACCTGTCATTTCAGCTGCTTGATGTCCAAATTTCCCCTGGGATCAATGAAGCATCAATCTTTCTGATAAAACAGAAAGTTGAAGACATATACTATAGAATAGTCTTTCTGTATTTCTAAATTCTTATTGCAGCATTTTGCACACACATATTTTAGATATCACTGGCTAAATGTCACCGTGAATATACTTATGAAAATTTGCATTGTGTCTTTCTCAACAGCTCAGCTTTTAATTAAAGAACAGCTTTGGCAGTAAGGTCCAACATTGTCCATTTGAATAACATATCATGGTCTTCTTCAATTCAGTTTGAAAACAATATGTTCAAGCTTCTGACTGTTTTTAGTTGTTTTTTTGTCCCAGTGCTGTTTCCAAAGTCACTTTCTGGCTCAATTGTAAAAACATGTTACTCCAATGTATTGAATTAAGTGTTGGAGGAGGATTCCCTTCTGATCTGCGATAGGCGTTATCCGGCTCATGTACGGGCTGCACGCTGTTTTACGTTGAGCAGCGACTGGTTGCTAGGCGACACAAGTAGGCTGCAGCGCGAGCGGCGAATAAATATTAATTGAGGCTACGTGGGCCCAGGTGTGTGAGCTCATCCCGGGCGCCTCCGACCGCGTGACTTAGCCAATCGCAGCCGAGCACCGGGTGAATGGCGCGCAGCCAACCGGAACCACCTGAGCGCCAAACAACAGGCCGCAACCCCTGTATGTGCGCGTGATGGGCATGCGGGTGCCTAAACGAGCTGCAGGGGGCATCCGCGCCCTTGCTCGCAGAGTACCTCTCGCTCCACACACACACACACACACACACACACCCTCCTGCCACACTCCCTGGCCAAGCAGCGTCGCCATACGGAACATCCTGCCATCAACGGAGAGGGGGAGGAGAGAGAGAGAGAGAGAGAGAGAGAGAGAGAGAGAGTCTCCTGGTAGTAACTATCAGGACTCGAGCTCCCAGGAACAGACACGGAAGAGGCCTCGCGGTGATATCGCCGCCTTACCGGTGACCGGGAGCAGCAGTAGCAGCGGGCGGAGCCTTGGATTAAACAGCCCGACCACAGCAGACGGATGGTGGCGCGGACGAGCGGCGCTCTCTGAAGTTGGACAGCGGCACCAGGAGCAGCCGGCGGCGGCAGCGGCAGCAGCTTTTGTTCACCCCCACCTCCCCGAACCCCGCGAAGGCAGCGGCGGCGGCACCGGGCGGCTGCTGTGCACGCGCACCCCGACCATGAAGCTGCCTTGGCTGTTTGCGCTCACGGCGCTCCTCGCTCACACCGCCACGGTAAGCACCAGCCCCCCCCCAATCCTTTGTTAACCGGGCAGATACCGGGGAGCTCGTGTGCACACTAGGAGCCAGGGCATTGTGTGTGTGTGTGTGTGTGTGTGTGCGCGCGCGCGCGCGCGCGTGCGTGCATGCGGGTGCATGCGTGCTCCTGTGAGTGCGTCGTGCTACTATTAATGAGACCGTGATTCTCCGCGATCGGTAGGAAATCCTCCACTCGACCTACATAGGCTACCAGCCCTCATTGGTCGACCGTGACTGGCGTTAGGGGGGCAGGCGACTCCCGTGCACCCCTGCCCCCGGCTCCTACGCACACTCCAGCCTTTGTGTCTCAGTGTCGGGGTTTATTATGGCCCGTATCCCCTCGAGTCAGGAGGTGTGTGTGTGTGTGTGTGTGTGTGTGTCGGTAATTAGCGGGTAATCTCTAATTGGGGTTGATTACGGGTCTTTGTGCGGTGCCTCGGTATGTGGTGTCTGTGCCACCAGCTCACATCCTGCCGTTAATTTAGGGTGCCTCAGTCGTACTGCGGCTTAACGACTTTAGTCCCGGGCAGTCTGTAGGGCGAGTGTGTGTGTGTGTGTGTGTGTGGGGGGGGGGGTGGATGTCCGATCGCCACCTGTGAGGTGCACGCTCCTTTATTAGTCTGATAGCAGTGGTCCTTATTGTCCAGATGCCAGAATCTGACCCGGGACATCCTGCCGTTACAACCGGAGGGGTGTGTGTGTGTTTGTGAGTCTGTGGCAAAATGTGGGTGGGGTTACGGGGAAGTTAACGGCGATGCGGTGCTCGAACGAAGGCTTGGTTGGAATGATGTCATTGGGAATCGCGAGGGGGAAGCTGATTAGGAATGCGCGAACACACACACACACACACACACACACCCCTCTCCGGAACCATCCACGCCAAGCTTCACGCGCCCACACCTTCCGTTACCGACGTATCCAGATTGATCCTATGAGGAGGAAAGAGGAGGAGGAAGCTCATTGAATCATTGAGAGAAATGGCAAGGACCACGAATTGTCAAAGCGCAGATCTACTTTCGGATGTAAATTAATGAGAAACCATAACACTCCCCGAGCGTGTGATACAGGATGCTCGATTATGAGTTTATAGTATAATTTATGACGCTGCATGATGATTCTTTTTATTTTCACATTTGCTGTGGTCAGTGCAACTCCGTTGCTTTCAAGTTCCCATTCCTCCGGTGCAACCCGTACTCCTTCAGCCACTCCACAAAAAGTTTCATGACATTTTTTTGAGTTACATTTTGTTGAAAGATGAGGTGTTTCGAAATATCTGAATGTTTCTCACATCAAAAGTGTAAACACCGTAAGTGTGTCCACGGTTGCTTATGAACGGATTGTGATGTCACAAAATCATACTTGTACGTACAAGTCTTAAACATTTCCGTTTCTGTAGATGAATTTTAAAGCACTGGGAGCGTAATGCAGCCACTCAAGAAGGAAACCCTTTGAATCCTGAACTAACAAGTCTCGTTCATTCACTCAATATTTGTATTGTCAACATCTCGGAGTGCTGTGATTCTGCACTGGTTTTAGGAGAGGTTTACAACACTCTACACACACACACACACACACACACACACACACACACACACACACACACACACACACACACACACACACACACACACACACACACACACACAGATTATCAAGGAGTCAGTCTATGCCAAAGATCCTTGACCTCCAGGTGATCTAATCTGTCTTGAAGTGTACAGATGGAGACAGGTGTGACACACACACACACACACACACACTAAAACACCGTTAGGAGTATGCATATGGACGTGTTGCATGTATAGGTAACACACATGCACTAAAAACCGCGTCAACACGCGTCAACAGCCTTAATAATTGCAAGGCTCACCTCAAGCCACCCAGGCCCTGAATGCACACACAAACATACAAGCACACACAAACACATGACCCAGGGTCACATGCATTTGCTGACAGGATCTTTCTTTAGATGCCTCTTGGCTTTAAATCAAGTGGTGTGTGTGTGTGTGTGTGTGTGTGTGTGTGTGTGTGTGTGTGTGTGTGTGTGTGTGTGTGTGTGTGTGTGTGTGTGTGTGTGTGTGTGTGTGTGTGTGTGTGTGTGTGTGTGTGTGTGTGTGTGTGTGTGTGTGTGTGTGTGTGCGTGCGTGTGCGCGCTGATGAGTGGCCCCTTGTGTTGTGTCTCTGTGGATATTTCCTGTTCTCGAAGTTGTGACATCATATCCGGGCGACTGTATTTAACATGGGAGACCGATTTTCCCACAGACATCTGTTGTGTCCCACAGATACTCAGTGAATGTGTGTGTGTGTGCATCCGTCCATCTGTCTGTGTGTGGGTTTCAAAAATAGTGAACTTCGACTGCCAAAAACTTGTGGTCTTTGAAAAGTGTGTGTGTGTGGCGGAAAAGCGTTATGTTCTTGAGGATCATGTTTAACTCGGGGAATGAATCAGTGTTTTGTGCCTCCGACAGCAGACAAAGCCCCCCATAGAGAGGAAGAAA
This sequence comes from Scophthalmus maximus, assembly GCF_022379125.1. Classification (NCBI taxonomy): domain Eukaryota; kingdom Metazoa; phylum Chordata; class Actinopteri; order Pleuronectiformes; family Scophthalmidae; genus Scophthalmus; species Scophthalmus maximus. Next base: position 5,554,213 of record NC_061536.1, on the reverse strand, counting down.
AGAGAGGGCGCAAGAAAGAGGAAAATATTGCCCGAAAGAGGCGGATTGAGGGAGAATGTGGAATGTGAGAGGCTATTTGACACAGGAAGTGGGTCCGTTCTCACTCTGCTGGAGGACAAAGTCCCCTCACACACTTTAGCACACAAGCTGGGCAGGTAGAAAACACTCCCGGGGTCGGGGGAGGCATTTCAGGTGTGTGTGTGAAAGGACGGGTGATGGTATAGCGGGTCACCTTCCACCAGTGGATGGAGGAAATGAAAAGGATCACGGTTCATTTCCGCTGCTGCTTTTTCAGAGGGCTGGTGTCTGGAGGTGAGCATAGACAGAGAGAGAGAGAATAATGATAGCCTTCAGTGAGAAAAACAGCCCCCCCCCTCTCATCTCCCTGTCTCCTCCCTTTGGCTATTGGTGTGTGTGTGTGTGTGTGTGTGTGTGTGTGTGTGTGTGTGTGTGTGTGTGTGTGTGTGTGTGTGTGTGTGTGTGTGTGTGTGTGTGTGTGTGTGTGTGTGTGTGTGTGTGTGTGTGTGTGTGTGTGTGTGTGTGTGTGTGTGTGTGTGTACACACATGCTGCTCCCCCATATCTGAAAGCAATTTCTTATCACATTGGAAGGACTGGCTTGGCAGATGTGCCGCATTTGACTGGAATTAGTTTTTCCTCCTCGTGGAGAAAGTTTTAGTGGTTTATTCAACTCAATAGAAATGGAATTTCCCATTTACCATTAGAGCGATATCAGCATGTAAGGACTGAGAAACCGGCTTTTGACAATGCCTGTGTCGCCCCTCAGAGCCGCGGGAACAATGGGTGCACAGAATTCGCAGCTCAACCTGAAGTTTAACTAAAAACGAACTAAAAGCTCAATTCTGCATAGGAAACTCCATTAATTTTAATTAGGATAAAACAGAGGCCCTCATCATTGGCCCCAGGAGAGCTCAAAAGACTTTGCTTTAACCCCCGTTGTCATGCCGCATACTAATAATTTAGCTGTCAGTTTGTGGGACTTGTCTGGATCGTTCTGCAGTATTCATATGGAGAAACTTGTGTAGCCTGAGAAGTGAAGCTTGGGGTAAAAGAAGTCCAGAGGGAAACCTACTGCTGCTTCGAACTCTTAATTGCTGTGAGCTCGTGGTAACAAATGAATGCAATCCAGATAAGCGTTTGACTTGAATGTGCTGAGAAATGAATCCAAGCCTTTGTGTCTTCATGACTAGATGATTTATAATTGACTATGCTCCTGCCTGAGCTGATGCAGCTTGTCTGCAGACGGTTAAAAAAAAAAAAAAAATGCTGCAGCTCTTTTTATAACAATGACAGAATGCTGGCCCTTCTCCATTGGCTGCCAGTGGATTTTTAAATTTTAAAGTAAAATGTTGCCTGCCTATTAATTAGCAGGAAATGCACAATAAAACAATGACGCTCCCAAGAAGGCCGTTTGTCTGGACTGCAGTAACCTACAGTCTTTCAGGTTGAGTAACCAGTGTCATTCTCAGAGTTCAACTTCAAATGAAAGCAGACGGAGCATTTGCTGTCTTTGTCCTGAAACGTCACAATAGTTTACCTCTGACTAGTAAAGGTTTATTCTGGTATCAATATGTTTCTAAGGCTACATCCACATTACTACGTCTAAGTTTTTAAGTCATTACTGCTGCTACATTTAGGCCTGCCCTCCACACTCCTCCGGAGTTTTGGAGCATATAAAACTGAGAAATTTGGAAACGCTGTTCGCTCAGTTTTAGTTTGAACACCTGCGTTGTAGTTTGGACGCAAAATGGTTGGAAACGATGACTCAGTCACCTGCTCTCACTTTCTGATTGGTTCTTATCGGGCATGTCTCCTAGGTAAAATGTTGAAAACAATTACTGTCAGTAACTAGTTCCACCCTCGTCGTTGGTCCACGAGAAGAAGTCTCTGCTCTTACTTTTCACCATTGTTGTTTCACGTTTGTAGTGTTTTCTGTAACTTAAGCAACCAACTGCAGATTAGACGACAGGGTCACGATAGATTTCCCATCGCCACCTTCATTCCAAAGATTTGGGGGAATCCAAATCAGACTAAACAAAAACATATTGGGGCGTGCCTTGTAAAGCTTTTCAAATAAACTTAAATTTAGCACAAACAATTTCGAACAAAATGTGACTGTGTACATATGAAAGTGAACGGAGAAAGGCGGGCCTTGGATTAGCTGTAGTTTGATGCACAGTTCTACCAGCATTTTCCTTCATCAAAATCATCAGAAAATAATAATAGCACTAGTAAAACTTTATATTTCCACTCTTCCCTTAACTGATGTTTGTTTAAAAAACAAACATCAGTTAAGGGCCCCACCCTGCCTGTTCAAAATGGCTAAATGCCTTCATTTTTGTTTTTGAAAAGCACTTGGCTGCATAACTACATCCCTACTTCTTCTCATGCTGGGGTGTTGTACTTTATCAGCTGCATGGATCTCTGTTCATGCTGCCAGTCACAGTTTTCAAAAGTGCCTGATCTCTCCACTGGCTCTGGCTCCACAACATTGTGCAACACTAAACTTTCCCCGCAAAATGTGTTCAAGTCGTCCCACGTAGTAGAAAGAATGCTGTTATAGCCTCGATTCATCCAGCTGGAAGCGTTGGTATCCCTCACCATGACCAGTAACACAAGTGTAGACACGCTCGCTCACGTATATGCACCGATGCATATTAACATTAAAATCCTGATTATCTCACACACAACTTCGTTCACACATACACTCGCGGTGCTGCTGAATGGTTGTGGTGGTGCACAGCAGTCTTGTTGGTTCAGTGAGTCAGAGAGACGACGGAGAGCGCTGGAGGTGTTTTAGGTAGGTCAAAACAGGCTCGGAACGCAGGCAGTAGATACTAAACACACACAGATTCTCCCTCGCAGTAATTGGGCAGCACTGTGCAGACATACTCACATACGTATTCTCTAGAGAGAGGAGTTAGATGAATGTAGAGACAGGAGGAGGAGAGGAGTGGAAAAAAAGGGAGGTGTAGAGACCACAGCATATTGAGAAAGGGGGGGAAAGTCAGGAGGAAATAAAATGGAGACAGGTAAGGAGGGGAAAACGGTTAAGGTAATGGTGGGATGGGAATGCTGTGGCAGGGGGAAGGCAAAGGGGGAAACGGAACGAGTACTGAGAGATCAAAAGAGGGAGAAAAAATGGATCAGGGTTGGAAAGAGAGTGGAAGGCAAGGGAAAGGGCGATGGAGGAAGATGGGAAATTTTTGGGCCATGGAGACGGAGAGAGAGGCTGTATGATGAAGAGGGGATGGAGCGAGGCCAGGACAAGGGGAGACGGAGCTGGGATGTTGTGTGAGTGAGGGTGGGGGAGGGAGGCGTGCACTGCTCATTCCCAGGGGACCGTGCTCTACCTGCTCTCCACGGCCGTCGCCATGACAACCAGCACGGCTGTCGCTGTCACATCTTTATTGCCCTGCTCTCCTCGCTCTTCCACCACTTCCCTCCTTTTCTCATTCTGTTTTGTCTCATTTTTTTTCTCCCCCTTGTTGGCTCTGTTGCTTCTCTCATTCACAGCTTTTCATGTCTCATTTTCTGTTTTCCGACTTCACTCATATTATATATATTATATATATATATTAATTTTTCTTCCTCCTCTCTCCGTTCTCCTCCTCCTCTTTACTGTTCCTCTACAATAAATAAAAAAATGGAGAAGGGAAGAGATGGCACACTCACACAACTTTTCTGTGGTGTGTGTGTGTGCATGTGCGTGTGTGCGCTATTATAGGACTCTAAATTAGAGAGCATAAACCCAGTGCCGTCTTCCAAAACCACAAAGCATTCTGGGATCTCTGTGTGTTAGAGCTTTCGCTATAAATAAAAACCCAAGAAACAGAGCGCCTCTTTCCCAATAACAAATCTGTGTGTGTGTGTGTGTGTGTGTGTGTGTGTGTGTGTGTGTGTGTGTGTGTGTGTGTGTGTGTGTGTGTGTGTGTGTGTGTGTGTGTGTGTGTGTGTGTGTGTGTGTGTGTGTGTGTGTGTGTGTGTGTGTGTGTGTGTGTGTGTGTGTGAGAGAAATTATTATTGTTCACTCATATCACTTGAATCCCTTCAGTACTACTGTCTGTGCTACCGTCTTTCCTCAAACGTTTCCGTAATGACAGGGTAATTAGTTTAACGAAGGGCCGGATGGGTGGGGTCATGCAGAGCTGAAACCCAATGCGGTCCAATGGGAGTGCAGGAATGTGTATTTCCTGGCAGGCGACTGATAAGAGCGGGCTGAGGCTGTCATCGTGTCGGCCTTCACACTCCCGACCAGGGTCGTCTTTGTGAGGCTCTGGCCTCCACCTGACCTCAACCACTTGTCTCCCCCATCTCCCTCTCCATCTGTTGGCCCATTTGTTTGTCTGATGGAAATTTTGTCAGCAACTTTAGATTGAGTTGTTTTTTATCAATTGAAATTTTGGACATTGCAGTGTTAATTCAGACAACTATGGAGTTTTAACTAACCAATAATCTGAACATTGTAGTCCAGCTAAATCGCAAAAAAGGACAATTTTATATATGTTGGAAATAGTGTGGGTTTACAGAGGTCTGCTTACTGCCTTTTTCCAGGTCTCTCACCTGTATGACATGGTCTTCATCAGCAGAATGTGCTCACTTGCGATGGAAGTAAATCACTATTTCATCAGTAGCATTTAATTACACATGCACGTTGCTATTAAACTTGATTTAGGATTGTTTTAAAACAATTCAGATTGTAGTTAATTAACCTATAATATGAGTGACAGGAAGTATAGTTTTTTAACTTTTCTGGAGATAATTTCTGAACAAAATTAATCAAGTAAAAAAACTCAAGATTAATCAATTTAACACATAATTAACACAATTATTTTCTGTTTTTGTAAGTGAATAATTTATTTAGGAAATCTTGTTTCTGTTTTCACATTTTATAACCCTAAGCATTCATCCATGGACATTGACACGGTACAGATTTTTGCTCCGCTACTATTTTTCATCAATTTGGCCAAAAAAATGAAATATTAACTGTTTTTCCAAGATATAGTAAAAACATGAATGAACCTCCTGGCTGCCATTATGGCACCAAATCTCCCCTGCTTTCGATGCTCTGTGCAAATCACCGTTTCCTTTCTGTTTCTGGGTAAGACACTTCCGACCTGCCCTGACTAGAAGTGTTACCACTGTTCCTCTGGGAGTTCATATTTGAAAATGGCCACTATGGCCACTCAAAGCCCAGTAAGTTAGTTTGGCCCTAATAGTGGTAGCGAGTGCTCGTAAATGAAGGCACAGTGGAAGATAGAGAGTGCTTTCCCCCAGGGGAACGTCTTTAAGGCCCTGCAGGAAGATGTAAAGATCAAGTAAAAAGGGGAAGTTAAATGCATGCCTGCACACGACTGGATGTTTAAATGTTGTGTCATCCAATTTGTTGTCACTTGATTTTGGCTAGTCTCTAATCTGTCAGCGTCACAGTTTCCCTTTTCCAAATGATCTTCCACTCGTGTTTTTCTTTGACAACAAAAAGAATTCGTCAGTTTTGATTTACACATATTTGGATTCTGATGCCTTTTCACCAAGACAGATGCAGAATTATTTTTTTTTTGTTTTTATATTAATTTAGTCTTATCCGGGTTGTCATCCTCATTGAAGGGGGAGTTCTTACAGTAATATTTCATCACAATTTCATAAAAATTCGCACAGCAACAGATTATCTTGTCTGCATACTGATGTGAACAACCTGTGAGTGTGTTCTTGTGCCTAATCGGTCATGCAGGTTATAGGATGGACACAGGAAAGGGAGTATTTATAGATCTGGCCTTCAAGCTTCAAATCAAGAGGGAGCTTCCTGAGTGGCACACAAAGCAGAGCGTTTATTTAGGTGTGTTACATGTGCGTGTTTACACGTGGAACGGAGGCAGAGAAGGTGATGAAGGAGCACAGGGAGGCTGCTTGCGCCAACGAGAGCGAGAAATACTGTGTGCGAAAGGCATGTGACTGTGTATGTGTGTGTTTGAATTATTTAGCCCAGCGTCCCGACAGAGGAGTGAACGAGGTCAGGAGCTCATTGCTGCAACATTTTCCCTCTCCATCATCCATCTCTACACCATCCACCCACCAACCCTGCTCCTCCTCCTCCTCTTCCTCCATTGTCTTTGCCGTAGAGCTGCTCGTTTATTCTGCCAGTCTTAATAAACAGGAACTGAGCAACAAAAGGCCTTACCGTATGTTACTCACGTCCCCTCAATTATTGGCGAGCCATGAGGGGAGATCATTGATCAAATTAAATGCAGACACTGTGAGTGTGAGTTTAAATGTGTGTTTTTTGTGTGGACCTTCTGAAGTAAACCTTTTGAACTCTGTTGCTTTAAAGGGCTCTTTCAAAGGCATTTGCAGTTTGAATGAGCCACTGAAGCTAATGAAGTGTGTGCTCGTGCGTGCGCGCGCGTGCGCGCGCGTGGTTGGGAGGGTAGGGATTCTGCAATATTGCTTGGTGGTTGCAGCAAGTTTTCTTTCCCATAGGGCCCTTATATAAACGCCTCCAAGCACGCGCGCGCACACACACACACACACACACACACACACACACACACACACACACACACACACACACACACACACACACACACACACACACACACACACACACACACACACACACACACACACACACTCTTTTGGCAGCAGGTGATTCACTCCAACGGTTGTGGATTAGCCCTAATCTTAGCCAGCAGAAACCTGGGTCTGAGAGGCTGATTGACTCAGTGTGTGTGTGTCATGATAATTGTTTCCCTTGTTGAACTGAGTATGTCGTCTCAATGACATGACACGGTATGACTGAGGCAGATACACAACACAGACACAAACGGGGGGGTGCTTTATAGTTCAGTCGCCACCTTCGTGAGTTGGAGAATGTATTTAATTGGGTTATAGTTTACTGAAGGACTTAATGATCCAAATCATAGTTTTTGAAAGTAAGACAGTGGATTTATTGCTGAAACAAACTAACATTTAAGCAGACAGTCAATTCATAATTTCACGCACAATACCAGTTGGAGCTGATGTGGGGATTTTTGTTTTCCGTTTTGTTTTCCGTTTCCTACTTTTGTAAATTGAATATCTTTCAGTTCTAGGCTGATCGAACAAAACAAGCAATGTGTAACTTGTGACCTTTGGAAATTCAGATTGAATTTGTTCAGACTAAACCTGATTTATACCAGTTATGAGAACAATCATTAGTTGCAGCCCTACAAAACTTCTGGTGCAACAATATTTAATATTTAACATTTGAAAATGAATGAACAAGAAAATGTGTTTATATCTCTCAAAAAAAGGCATTTTTTAACACTGGTATCAAATCTCGTGTTGTATCTGCATTGAAAATTAGCAGGGAAAATAATGTTTCAAGCTAAAATATGATGGTCCCAGCTTCTCAATCAGCTGGTTTGTCTCGTCTTGACATCAGTGTTAACTGAGGATCAAACTTGATGATGTCACCTTGGGCTCTGAGAAAGTGTGGTGTTTGCTTTCCAATCAATTATGAAAAATGATTATCAGTGAAAATGAAACAAAGAATTTTGATTCTGACCAGAGATTTGATGCCACTCTCCTTGATACCCTGTTCTACAGAAACAAACGGGTAACAAAAAAGAGGCAGAGGTTCAATTCCCATGTGTGATTATAAAGTGATTAACAACATAGAGAGGCCCAGAGGCAAGAGAGGAATTAGAAATACATTTGTTAAACTGCATTTGGATTATTTATCATATTTTCCATTCTTCTTGTAAAGCCAGTTGCAAGGCAGTTGTGCTTCTCTCCTGTCACACTGAGTGCTGGTAGTACCAAAAACAGTAGTGAGGTTTGGGTTTCATGGTGGCTTAGCAGTTAAGAGGCGTGCTGTGCTACGGTTGCAATGTTTCCAGTTCTTTTCTGGCAGGGGACCTTTTTTTTTTTTGGGACGTCAATCCCCCTTTATATCCCCTCATTTTGTGTCATACCCTAAAATACACTATAACAGAAATTGAAGTTTAATACTCAACCCTAATTGTGACAATAAATCTTTGGTTTAGTTATTGCTGGGTGTAAATGTGCCTCTTGTATTGTATCCCCCCCCCACACACACACACACAGACACACAAAAAAAACTGAACAAAGCAGAAAGGTATGGTGACAGATTTGAAAGTGATTAGATATTGTGTGGAGATGTAGGCAGGGTATTTGGAGAGAACGAAAGGGGAATGAGGCCAGAGGCAATCACAGACAAAAGTGATATGAAAGGACACGGTGGCAGCCTGGCAGGTAAAGTGAAGAAAAGGAGGGGGGAATGAAAGGCAGAATGGAGAGACCAAGTAAATGCAGCAGACGAGGAGAGGGATGGCGAGATAGAATTTTGTTAATGTGTAAAAGCGTTAAAAAGATATGAGAAGCTCATAAGTACATAGAGGGAGAATGGGGAGGGACTGGCTTCAGGTGGAGCAAAAAAGAAAAAAAATAATAAAGGAGAAGAGGAGCTGAAAATGGAGGGGAGATGGATGTGGCGGACTGGCAGCAGCAGCCACAGAGAGAGAGAGAGAGAGAGAACGAGAGAGACTGGTGGTTAAAGCAGGCCTGTAAAGAGCTTAGAGCAGCTGAGACAGATTGAATGGGGAGAACAACCTGGACAGGATTACACCGAGGCAGAGGAGAGAGAAGGGCTGTGAGAGCAAGATCGTATCATAACCCATATATTCCCCTGTCCTGGAGCAAGACATTTTCTCTGGTTTACACCGACGCTGACCACTCAGCCACTATCAAGCTCCCCAGTCACACTTTAATTAAACCCGAGCAACAGTACAGAGGCATTAATGATCGCTGATTGTTATACCAAGCACTCGGGAGCTAATCTATGCATTAGACGATCATTCTCGAGCCATTAGTTACTTAAATCCACCTATTAATTAATTAGTCAGTGAGTGATGTTGCCTTCTGAGAAATGAAGCGTTCTCAAACTGCACTGCAAAAGAGAAGAATTTTCTCGTGTCGAGCTTGTGATCATATTTATTTGGCAACATGGAACATCTACTAGAATAATAATGAATCCTCTTCTATATGTTGCACCAATTTATCGGCCAAACGCCGCCATCAGCTGATGCCGACCTTGTCGACTGCCATCGGCAAATAAGATGACACATATAGATGGCAGTGACCGATTTTTAACTGTCGTGTCACATCGATTCTGTGTAGTGCTGGTTGTTCCCGGTCTGCATCGCCCACCCGGCCGAAGACGCAGAAAGTAACCACCCGTAACAGCCAGCGGCCGTTATTGTGAAAGATGATCACATCAAAGGTTGTTTCATAAATCCCATTGCGGGATTGAATTTGTGCTCGTTCATCGATGGTGTGATGGACTGAAAGACGATGAAGGAGCACAAAAGGTGGAATAATTGACATGCAAAATGAAACATGGTTTCAGAATTTCACAATCCTATTCCATTTATCCCTTCATCCTCATCACACATAACCCATTTTATGGTGGTTGTTTAGCCTGCACATAAACAAACATTTGTAAAACTGATATTATTTTGTGGTTTTCAGGGGAGTTTGATCCGTACAGGACAGCGTCTTCTTCCATAGCGTGGCTTTTCAGATACGGTTGGTTTACACAGGTTTTGATTTCTTATCTTAACAGGCATGCAGTTACTAAACCTGGCAACCTCACTGCAACAACGACGACTTTGAGAAGCGACACACAGTCACTGTTCCCAGCTGTTGTGTACAGTGTAGTTTCCTAAATGTTGAACTTAATTATTTTGAAATGTGAGCCCTCGTTACAGGGTGCGAGGCTGAGCTGCGAGCAGTTTAACACGAGCGTGAATTTTCTCAGCTCAGATTGTTTAATTTTTAATAAGATTTTCAGACGCGAAATATAAAATATTCTGTGTTTTATTCTGTTCACATAGAAACCATACTTCTCCTGAACCTAAAAAGTTAGGTGACATAAAAAGTTACATGAACAGGAGCATCAACTACAATGTCAGATAATACTACAATTTATTAAATAAAGTACAAGGTAATATCTTAAAATATCTTGTGTTGTCTGACCAACAGTCCAAAGCCCAAAGACACTCAGTTTACAATCAGGAAAAACTGAGAATCCTCACATTTATGAATTTGGAGCTTTGTTAGAAGAAAAAAAACTACGTATGTGATTCATTCATTTTTCTGTAATTGCCACCGTTTCCTCAAAGTAATTCCGCTGCATTTCAGGACAGAATCTCCTGAGAACTCATTGAGAAACTGAATGTCTCATTTCCCGTGCTTGTTTCTCATGTTAGCTCGTGAGCGGTTGAAGTCTTCTGACATTGATTCATTAGCGCTAATCAGTATCTCAAGATAAACATCTCATGAGGTCACAAGCATTCGAGCTGTGTGGCCCATTAAGCCGGAGAGCAGATGCACTGCTCCCGCCTTATCCGGAGCTCGCTCTGTCGCCAGATCTCACAACCTGCGTAATGAGCGTTCGATATCCGGGGCTGCTATGATACACAAAGAATCAATCATCTGGCTGCACTGAAAGTCACTTGGCCTGCAGTCATAGATTGGGAACCATTCCGAGCATCGGGATTGGCCACACTTTCGCCAAAGCTGGTCGACCAATGGGAGGGAGCCAAGGGACAGAGCGAGGTCAGCTGCTCGGAATGCCCCCCCGAACAATTTGTTTACCTCCCGTGTGCGTGCGTGCGCGGTATGGGATGATGTTGATAATACACATCATGTGGAATGCAACACTCCCACACACACTCGCAAAGGTGCATCATTCAATCCCTTATTGAATTACATAGGGCTGATTGGATTTTTCTCCCCTGCTTCAAAGACAAAAACGCTCTTCTCTCGTCCTCCACCCATCCGCCTCTGGGTCCGTCATCACACCATCCCCCCCCCCCCCCCCTCCTTTCAAGTACTCTCTCAATCTGTACATGTCCTTTACAAAACTCTGCCTTTTATGAATTGATTTTTGTCCTTGGGGTCTGTATAGTCTCATGACTGTCATTAGCCTGATTACACAGGCTGTAATCATATGAAAACACACACACACACACACACACACACACACACACACAACACTATCTTGTGACTCACATCAGTGTATATGGGCAGAAATGTGATTCCAATCATCGTCTGCTTGTGTGTGCATTTTCTTGTAAGTGTGTGTGTTTGTTAAGGTTTTCGATTTGGGGCTGAGAAGAGGCCATTGATTACCGTTTCTGAGTGTAGCCTGAGTGCCTCTCTCTCTTGCTCTCCGCTACACAAAGGCATCATGGTCCACGGGCCCTCTCTCTCACACGCAGCCACATTTCTGAGCCCTTTAGAAAAGTTCCTTAGAAACACAAGAAAAGTTCCAGCCACAGGCACCACGCCCTCCCACTGGCCCTGCAGAAATAGGCCCATTGAGCCAGGCTATAATCACTCTCTCTCTCTCAGACACACACACACACACACACACACACACACACACACACACACACACACACACACACACACACACACACACACACACACACACACACACACACACACACACACACACACACACACACACACACACACACGTATGTATAAATCCGCATCCAGCCTTGCCTCATCTCTCTATCTCTGCTACTTCACACAAGCAACCACAAAAAAACACAGTCATTGACCAACCAGCAGCATTCACCGCTCACTGCAACATCTCTCCACCAAACATCACTACACACACACACACACACACACACACACACACACAAACACACATCCTTGTAAGCGCACAAATACACGGCAGTGTATTGTTGAGTGTGGGAGCAGCAGTTGTGTCAGAATCTCAAGGCATTTCTGGCAGCAGGACAGTGACACACACAGATGCATTTTTCATAAGATCATATATAATGGAGTATTTCACGCAGAGAGGCCTCGTGTGTGTCCGTGTGGGTATCAGTGTGTTTGTTAACGTGTGTGTGCGTGTGCGTGCGCTAGCCTTGAGATGTGGTCTTTAATCCTGCTGGATTGTCAGATTAGTGTAACAGCTGGGTCCTACATACAGATATGCATCTCTCTGCCTCTCTGTCTCTGTATCACCCCTCCTCCCATCACACTGCTCCTCTGTACTCGACGTGTGTGTGTGTGTGTGTGTGTGTGTGTGTGTGTGTGTGTGTGTGTGTGTGTGTGTGTGTGTGTGTGTGTGTGTGTGTGTGTGTGTGTGTGTGTGTGTGTGTGTGTGTGTGTGTGTGTGTGTGTGTGTGTGTGTGTGTGTGTGTGTGTGTGTGTGTGTGTGTGGGGCAGTCTCACAGCTCCAGTCCATTACACGGTTTCAGACCGGCTGATGTGCCACTACACTGTCATGTGACCTCCTGCCTCCTGTCAGCTGCTTGTTTTACTGGAGAAACTGAGACATTACAGGTTAAACACACTCTGCCTCCCAGGGCCAGAGCTGCTGCTCATTCAGCACTGATCAGACGAGTTTGTCCTCTGCAAACACAAACAAAATATTCCTTGTCAATATTAAAGTGTGTATTTTTTGAGCTTTTTTTTCTTTTATTGGATAAAAACAACCGGGAGAGGGGAAGTAGGGTGAGAGAGTAGGCGAACAACATGCAGTAAAGGGTCTGGTCAAGCTGAGGACCTGCTCCTCAAGGAGCATGAGGCCACGTGGTACACTCTCTAATCATTCGGCTCTCGTCCTACACAAGTCTTTTTTTTTTTTAGAGCATTTCATTATCCCATTTGAAATTATAATCCTAAGAATTCTGTCCTGGCTAATTTGGCAACACCCGTGTCAGATTTTGGCAAAAGCTTACATCGCAGCCAAAACCAATAAAACAATTACAGAAAATGATTGTGTTTTATTGAATGATCAATCGCAAGACACACTCACCTATTTGACAAATACTCTGTCTGCTGTGACTATGTCATAACCAAAGCCTCCCCAAGTTGAGTGCTTTTAATGTTGGGTTTGCATTAGTAGTTAACCTGATGCAGTTTGGCCATAGGACCAAACGATGAACGCCTAGGGTGACATCAATTAAATAGAATTGCATAACACTGGTTTTACATGCATGAATTGTCTTTTGTAAATCCATCGTGCTGAGGTTGGCAATCTGTCTAACCCTTCAGGGAAATGGTGGACGCTGCCATGCACTAACAATGAAAGGTACTACATATAGAGCTAATCAGTGAAAAGCAGAGAAATGTATCTATTGTTGGAAAGAGGTCAACACTGACAAAGGGAAACTAGACTCCATTATATTATTTCCAGGTGATAAATTTACAGTGAATGCCAGTTTCTCAGTTTGAAGACCCCCTTAATCAATTGCATAAAAGAGGGAGAGAGGAGGGGGGAGCGCATTCGTCATAATGACGATTAATGGTGACGATAACAATGGAGCAAGAGCTTTAGCAACTGATATGAAGTGATGCTCTGCTTTCTGAGTCGTGTGTTTTGTGCCAGATACACAGAATGAGATGAATATTGAAAAGTCTTATGCATGAAAATGGACTTAGATTCAGATCATCCTGATGCATCCCCCACCTCCGCCGTGCACCTGTTCTGTCCCTGCAGCTCTCTGACCATTCACAATACCATATTTAGCAAATGCATGACTTTCTATACCGGCATTCATCACTTGGATCATCTTTGTCCTTACCAAAGATAATATTAGAAAGATAATATTAGTGCTTGGATGCTTTTCAGCTGTGGTTTGGTGCTGCTCTGCGACGATTCTAGGCCCCGAATGAGCTGGAAAAACAAACTAGAGTCAAACGTAATGCCATCCTCCCACAGGTTTTTGTAAGGAGAATTAATACGACCAGCATGGCAGTGATTTTGGATCAGCTACTGTAGCTCTATCAGAAATGTGATCGGCAGAAAGAACTAAAAATAGTTGAGTGGAGAAAAAGGGTCTCATTTCCTGGCTGTCGAACATGAGTGTTTACTGTTTTTTTTGCTCGGTGGTTCACTTTTATCGGCCGCGAGGAGCAATCGTGTGTGAAAAACTGAAACAAACATGCAGGAAGGGATCAGAAATGTTTTTGGCAAAGGACTAAATCAGCAATTCCACCTTCCCACTCAGCTTTTCTTACAGCATCATGTCCACAACCATCGCTTTGGCATTGGATAATAGTTTTAGATGATTACATATTTAAAAATAACACAAGCAGCTATAAATGTCCGACTGTATTTTTGTTTTCAACCTCAAATTAGTCTGAACACTGACAGCTAACATACTTTCCCTGTTAAACCACTTCCCATCTCTGAAATGGCTAATCAGTGTACAATAGCTCCGCAGGTTCCTTCATGCAAACACAAAGTGACGGCTGCTGATGACCCCCTGCTGCAGCTGCTACTGTAAAGAATATCTTGACAATAAATAATAACTTGCCCTTTTAAATTTGGAGGTTGTTTTTTTCTACACTTGGCTCGCTGCCCAAAAAAAGAAAAGAGGCTTGTGAGGCTGCAAATAGTGAACATTTCACAGGAGGAGACATTCCTCACAGGCGTGAAAGCCATGGTGGTAACGGTGTGTATTTATCATATAGCCGGGGAATCAATCTGATGGTGCTGAATAATTTGGACCCACGCTGCTGATCTAAGGCTTGACAGCATTTATTTTGTGGAAGAAAAAAAAAAAGAAGAGGGTGTCTTTTCATGTGTCTACACCCGGCGGCCCATCGCCTCATTGTGTGTCCATGAATGGGGAAGTGAATTTCAACACTTTATGTCACCTTGCAGAAACAGACAGGATTTCTTTAACCCCCTTGGCTGTGGCGTGCAGGTGTTAGCCGTTTGAAGGTTCAAAGAAGCACACCTGACGTCATTGCTACAAGATACCGTCTCGACATCCAACCCGGTGTGTGTGTGTGTGTGTGTGTGTGTGTGTGTGTGTGTGTGTGTGTGTGTGTGTGTGTGTGTGTGTGTGTGTGTGTGTGTGTGTGTGTGTGTGTGTGTGTGTGTGTGTGTGTGTGTGTGTGTGTGTGTGTGTGTGTGTGTGTGTGTGTGTGTGTGAACAATGTGACTGTGCAGAGCCTTTCTGTGTTAATCTCTGCTGAGGGTGGCAGGTGTCTTAACCAGGCCATCACCCGGTAACCTACTCTCTCTCTCTCTCTCTGAATCTCTATCGCTCTCTTGCGCACAGACACATACACACACACACACACACACACACACACACACACACACACTGCCCGCCCTCTATCTCGCTCACATCTCCTCGTTCGACTGCGAAGTGTGTTAGCGTCCATGCTTGCCGCCATCCAACCTTTCCGGCTGGTAAGAGAGGAAGAGCAGGGCGTAGAGTGAGACCAGGCGGAAAAGCAAAAGATGGAGGGAGATTAGAGGTCACTATACTGATGGGGGGGAATCCACGCTGGAAAGAGAAGGTGGTACAGTACAAACAGTAAACAGGCTGCAGTTTTTCCAGTAAGTGTGCAAGTAGCCGGAGGGGACGTGCCAAGTGGCTGTGACCCTTTCCAGGTAGAGAGCTATCAACAGTCCACTCGTGTCACTGAGCGGCACGGCTCAACTTCTCCACGTCTAATCTAATCAGTGTGGGTCAGACCGGTCTGCAGGGGAGCAGACACAGAGGTGGCTGTGAATCAGGGATCGCTTTACCAAGTGTGGCCGTTTCCACCTACAGTGAAACAAACTGAAGGGATGTTGGACAAGTGGCCCATAAAAATCACTTGACCTCATTGTGGGCCCGATCTGAGTCTCACATTTCTGCCAGATGACTATACTTTTTTTAAACAACAGCTCTCATAGTGTACGTCGACAGGTCTTTAGCTCAGCCAGGACAGCCCCGTTGAGGTTTAAAGCATTCACTGCAACATTGGTTTAGTTTGGTAACGTGGCTCCGCTCATGCCAGTCCACAAGTGGAGGCTGAAATGCACACCCTTAATGAACCACAGCACACTTAATGACGTGTCACAATTCACATACAGTACATCTAACTTCTTATACACAAAGAGGCCAGGGACGGGAAAGGCTGAAGGAATTCAGTGATGGATACAGAGCACAGCGTTGTTGTATATAGACAATAAGCGACAACATTTAACGGACCTGACGAGCACCACGAGGCTACACAAGCCAAATGTGTTTTATGATACAGCGGTTTCTAAAGTTCTGGCGGTCACAAGATAAATCTGAGCGATCACAAGACGTTTAGTGGATTAAGAAAGACATCGAAAAAACATCAACAAGTGTCAACAAGTGGAAAATTATATATTATATTATAGATCACTGGTTGTAAAATCTAGACACATTGAGATGGTCGTGTGCTGTGGTGTGATGAGGTCGAGACAGCGTAGCAATTTCTGCAATGCCGCTAGATCATGAGAAAAGAGGACCAACGTGGAACAAATGGGCTACAATGGACGTGACCACGGCATCTTTCATTGTTCCTCTGTCATCCCTGGTTCTCCTTCAACACTTTAGGATGCAGTGAATGGAGGGACAGATAGAGGAGTGAAACTCACAGATGGTGCCAGAAACCAGAGGGAGTATTCAAATGATTCTTCACAGTTTGAGAGCGCAGCGATGCTGCAGCAATCGAGGGCATTCGCTCAGAGATAACATCTCACATATTAAACAGCACAATTAATGATTATTTCTCCCAAAACAGTGCAGCGTTGCATCCACTGTATCAGGAGCTGAAAGTGTGTGTGTGTGTGTGTGTGTGTGTGTGTGTGTGTGTGTGTGTGTGTGTGTGTGTGTGTGTGTGTGTGTGTGTGTGTGTGTGTGTGTGTGTGTGTGTGTGTGTGTGTGTGTGTGTGTGTGTGTGTGTGTGTGTGTGTGTGTGTGTGTGTGTGTGTGTGTGTGTGTGTGTGTGTGCGCGCGCGCGCGCGTGCGCATTGTGTAGCATCAACCGCAGCCTCTTGGGTTACTGTGGAATGCATTTGAAGACAATCATAATGAGGCTCTTTATCTGCCCAGCTAGCCTGAGGGGGATGTCCGAACTGAACTGAAGTGGACCAGCCAGGAAAACAACCAAAAACATCATCTTTGGATCACACATCTGCCAACTGATCCTCCACAGGAACCGTGTGCGTGTGTGTGTGTGTGTGAGAGAGAGAGAGATACTTCTGGTTTGATGACTCTGTGTGTCTATATACTGTAGCTCCTTCTACCTCCTATTGTTATTTGATTTACATGCATCTTGCTGAATTTTATAATCGTATGCACTCTTTTTCCTTCTGCACCCTAATGCTGGTAATTGTCATATACCCTTCACACACACTTCGAATTGTCAGGCTGCTGCAGTGTGTTGCTGCTTTAATATCAGACACACACTCGCCCTTATAATCTTGCAGTTTTTCCCAGTCTGATCCTAAATTAAAATCTGGAACAAATCATCTCCTGTGGAATATTAATATTTGTGAAACTGCAGCTACGTCAGCTCAGGTTTAAAATCCAGGCTCTGTTCCTGTAAAACGAGTTGACACATACACACAGCTGCCATAGGATTAAATGTATAGTGCAAAGCCTGATGTCAGCTCCTGGTCACAGTTTAGAGGACATACTGTACCTGTGTTTGCTTTGTCAGACCATGACAACACCCTGACAAACACCGATTCTTTTTCTGCCTCGTTTTTTCTGCCCTTCAATTTTGTTTTCCCCGTCTCTTTTTACACAAGTATATATAATTATATATTCCACGCTCCCAGATTGTTTTAAAACGACTCCAACTGGCACCGCATGCCTTACAATGGCACTGCTTCATACGTTGCCAAAAACCAGGATTGCATTTACTGCGCAGATCCAGCGGAAAACGGCTGTCATCTTACAGTATCCTTTTAGAACAAATGGGAGCAAAATGCGGTGGTTGAGGGAAATTTAGGGCAACATACAGATGATTTTGGCCCCAGGATATATGCGCAGTAGAGGGGAGCTCGTTTGCGTCTCATTGTGGTTAGTTAGCGATGTGGCACAGGCTGAAAGTATGGCTGTTTATAGCTCCTGAAATGGAGGCAAAATGCAGAGCTGGCCCTGTTCGACTCCCCCAGAATCACATAAAACCCACACAGATAGGTCTGAGGGATATTTGCGTGCGTATCTACACACACACACCACAAACAAAACCTGTGATTATGCCCATTCAGACATGCACACGCTGTAATTACATACAGTGACGCACTGTTGCCCGACATACCATGAATTCACACTTATAATATTGTCTCATAAACAAAACATGTGGAGACACACTAGGTGATTATACATTACTGTTAATGTTTAGGATAAACACAGATGATGCACATTTTAAAAACACAGACCACATCACTTCCAAAACTTAAAATAGTGTGTCCTGGAGGTTGTTGTGTGTGTAGGGAACTTGTAGGGGCCCCTGGGGTGGGCTCTGGTGCCGCCTCGGGGGCGGGGTGTGTGTTTATTTAAGTATGCGTGTGTGTGTTTTTTGGAGTCACGCTGAATTTAGGGGACTAGCCTCCAGATAAGAAATGGAGTTTAAGATGAAAGGAAAATGGGGCGAGGATGGGGGATACACTGGCAAAGAGTTTGTGGATCCAGGGGGGGCGTAGGGAGGCAGAGGGGGAGGGACGGATAGAGGAGGGGAGCTGGAGGAGCAGACTGTTTTGATGTTGAATTTTAGGTTGTTTATTTGACATTACATAACACCTCCGCTTATGTCGTTAGAGCCTGAATTGTGTGTGTGTGTGTGTGTGTGTGTGTGTGTGTGTGTGTGTGTGTGTGTGTGTGTGTGTGTGTGTGTGTGTGTGTGTGTGTGTGTGTGTGTGTGTGTGTGTGTGTGTGTGTGTGTGTGTGTGTGTGTGTGTGTGTGTGTGTGTGTGTGTGTGTGTGTTGTGTGTGTGTGGTAGCAGCTTCTCACTGGGAGATGGGAATTTCTGTGGGCAGGCAAAGGTTGCCCATAGCAACGCCCTTCATTGTAAAACTGATTCTTACACACACACACACACACGCTGAGAGAGACGCACATTTGCTCACACTGACACGTCTTTTCAGTACTTTTCGTCACCTTTACCAGACACACACACACACACACACACTCTAAGACTCGAAGCATGCGCACACACTCTCCGTCTGCCACTCTGTGAAGCTCATATCCTCTGTGTGCTGAGGCTCCTAAAAACTTCAAGTGAATTTCATTTACAGGAGGTACATATAGCGCTTCAGCTCCGGCTCATGCTGCGATGTGATGGACTGAGATGCTCGGGTTTCTAGATTCCATTATGCTTTTATTGGCTTTTAAAGGCATCGGGTTTCCTCTGTCTGGAGCCGGGGAGGAGCCGTGCTTCCGTGTGTGTGTGTGTGTGTGTGTGTGTGTGTGTGTGTGTGTGTGTGTGTGTGTGTGTGTGTGTGTGTGTGTGTGTGTGTGTGTGTGTGTGTGTGTGTGTGTGTGTGTGTGTGTGTGTGTGTGTGTGTGTGTGTGTGTGTGTGTGTACAATTAGCATCACACAGGCTAATAAATACACAGCTCCGCAGGGCCTCAGGATGGGCTTAAGATTGCTGAGGAGATAAGTTTGCTTTGGCCACATATTCAGCAGTGGTCTGACTGTTTTCCAATACCTGGAGCAAAACTCACCCCTTTGTTGTTGGCACTGGAACAGTGCACTGCTGAATCGAGGCACAAAACACACTGATGAAACAAGTATCGAGCTCCTTAAGTAAAACTTGCAACACCACACTCTAAATAGACATTACAATGGGCATGTAAGTACAAGCAAATTTTACCTAAAGCTGCATTTTAGGAACGACAAACTACTTGTATTTAAATAGAGCTGCTTCTAGTGAGGATCCCACAGAAAATCCTCGCCCGACTCTGCAGGACCCCTCAGCTGTGCAGAGCATTTTCGCAACTTTCAGCTCTTTGTCGACTTTACTGTTCTGGTTTCACCGTCACTGCTCTCATCAGTGCCATTTCTAGATGCAGCAGGCAGCTGACATACAGTAAATCCCCTAATACAATAAATGTACAGTGCAAATGCCAGACGGAGGCAGTTAAAAAGTTGAGTGGTGTCAAAGTGGAGCATTTAGCTGCGACAGAGCCAGGTTAGTCCAGGCATGTGTGACAAAGCGGCAATACGGCTTTAAAATGCCAAAATTAAACAGACTGATTATGAAGAGTGGCCTCTTACAGAGGATTGTAATATTGTATATTATAATTTTGAGTTATCACTTGTGCGTTAATGTGTAAAAGTGATGTGTTATGAATCTATAATCAAATGTTCATTTTGTAAAAGTGTAAAGTAAAATGAAATAGTAATATCAACAGAATGTAACAAAATAATGGCAAAAAATCATATTGGTAGAAATCAATAGAGATTGTATATTTCCACAGTCATATTTGTTAATGTGGCTGCTACAGCTTTGATATATCTATATAAAACATAATTAGATTATCTGCAAATGCTTGGATGACTGGAGTCTGCAAGTACAGTTGCCGTTAACTTCGAAACCCACTGTAAGGTGAACTGTAGTATGAAATGTATCGCTGCACTATGGTATGGGCGGTGTCTCTTAAGTGCAGGCAATTGATAACTATAAGTTGACCTTGTGTGATTGGGGGGGGGGGAAGCCTCTGAGTGCTAAAGTGTGTGTTTAAACATCGCAGGGATGTGGGATTGAGGTCAAGAGAAAGAGAGATGAATGGAGAGAGGGAGAGAGGGAGAGAGGGAGGGGGGATCAGCGTCAAAGTGACTGGAGACTCGAGGTCATGCACTTCAGAGGTTCAACCTCCAAACGATCCACAACTAATCTCTCTTACCTGACCCTGACAGAGGTCGCCTGCCAGGCTTGTGCTTTCCCCTCACATACGAACATGAAATAGGAGAGCGCAGACGTCTGCCCAAGTCCTTTAAAAGACACTGTGATATTTTCCACACTTAATTGACCTGACACTTCCTGACGGCAGCGATCACAGATGAAATCATTCAAGTCATTTATCAAGTAACAACATTTTTCCAGGCTTCTCAAAATGTGAGAATTTGTATATTTTTTATGGACTGGACATTTTGGGGTTTTGGACCGTTGGTGGGACAAAACAATCTCTGGGAAATTGTGATTTTGCATGTTTAAGCTTTGCCCGCGTCATCTCCCTGAGATTGACAATGCTGCCACTTTGGTCCAGACTGAAATGTTTCAAATATAGGATGATTTAAATGTTGTGGAGGCGTCCATGTTCCCCTGAGGATGAATCCTAATGATTTTAAAGTTGCCTCAACTGCACTTTGTATTTAGAGCTAATGAGCGAATGCCAGCATGCTAACACGCCTAGCTAGGATGGTCAATATGGTCGTTGTACGTGCCAAACATCAGCATGTTAATATAAGCATTTGGCTCAAATCACTGTTTTGTCCAAGTGCAACCTCACTGACTCACTAACTCTAGACTCCTGGTTTCATCACATTTTATTTTGATTTTATTTATGATCGTTTGACAAGTGAGGATAAAAACGACATTCACATATTTCAGCTTCTCATATGTGAGGATTTGCGTCTAATTCTCAATTTGATATCTTTGTCGAATTAACATCTGACTTTTATACCGGTTAGACAAAAAAAGCAAGTTAAAGACATTATTTATGCATTGGGGTTGTAAAATAGAGATTTCTGTAACATTTCACAGACTAGACTGAAAAAAAATACTATTTGAAAAAAATGAATTAACCTTTTAATCAATGATGGGAAAATAATTGAAGCCCCGAGCTGAAAAGTTAACTGCTTTTCTATGCTGTGCGTCTTTACAGTCTGAGCGTCACTTGCCATTGACGCATAAGAAGACTAAATGAAACCCCTCTCTTCTCGAACGCTTTGATGTTCCCCAGGCAAAATCCCTGTTTTTCATCAACTCCTCTAACTATGCTCCTCCACAGAGTCTCAAACAGACAGATGTTCGCCTGTCCACCATGCTACCGCCTGCGCCTCCTCTCAGACAGTTCTCTCTCTCTCTCTCTCTCTGTGTGTGTGTGTGTGTGTGTGTGTGTGTGTGTGTGTGTGTGTGTGTGTGTGTGTGTGTGTGTGTGTGTGTGTGTGTGTGTGTGTGTGTGTGTGTGTGTGTGTGTGTGTGTGTGTGTGTGTGTGTGTGTGTGTGTGTGTGTGTGTGTGTGTGTAAGTGTGTAATCTGCCAAAGTGGTCTGTCTTTCAAATGAAATGACGAACAGCTCAGTCATTCACGATGAATAATTCTTAATCTCTGTTACCCCCACCCCATCTGTGTCTCTAACAGGGACAGACGTGGTCGCCATCTATCGATGACGAAGGCTCGACGAGAGACGAGTTCTACGATGACGAGGACCTCTACTCAGGCTCGGGCTCTGGCTGTAAGTGTGTGTTTGTGTGTGTGTGAGGTTAGTTACACATTCACGCCCTGCTTCTTTCAAGCCCGACAGCTGCTGGGTTTCAATCTGCTGACCCTGAGGACCCCACTCCCCCCTCCTTCCTTCCTTCCCTCCAGTCCTGGTCGCACTGATTCACCAGACTCACATGCACGGTCACCACGATCACACAACTCAGACACGCCATTCGACTTGACGGACAGGTTTTGGTACAGATTTATCGAAAACACCTTTAAACACAGACACACCCTTGCAAACAAGAAGTAACACAGGCTTGATTCTCCCAGATCTTATTTACGCTAATCAGATTACAGTCCACACAGATTAGACGATCACATGCATTCGAGCAGTTAGCTGTGTGCACCTGTCTGTGTTTGAGTGAACTGGCTGTCTGCGTGTGTAGGAATTACCTACTTAACATAAACCACGTTGGTGTAATTCAGGCTGATATTCTGATCTGGATGTTGAAGCTTGAGCGCCGCTCTCCTTATTAAGCATGACTCATTGAGGGCTGCCCCTCGGTTCAGGCACTGCACTAGTAGGGAGCACGCTCAAAATAAATTACAATTCAGAGCAGGAGAGTGCAGCAGAGGCACCCCCCGTGGTTGAAACAGCCGCCCAGTAAATTGCTTTATCTCAAACTGCGATACAGAGCCGTCGGATTCCGAAGAAAAGGCTCATTTTCAACAGACGGTTTGTGTGTTTGTGTGCCGCCGCGGCTTCCGAACGGGGCGTTTTGTGACGTCTGATCTGTTTAACAGTAGCTGCATTGTTGCAGGCCATATTCCGATATCCTCTCCAGCACCTCTGTCAGCTTTCATGCCTTTGTGCCTGTAAATTCAATTTGTCTCTCTTTCAACCCAGGGAGCTTCACTGTTATGGCAAAATGAAAGGTGTTATAATGCTATTATGTGGTTTAAGAAGAAAATGAATCACCCAGCACCAATGCCTCTTCTCTTCTCTTCTCTTGCCTCTCAGACTCTGTCTGCACGTTGAACATTTTTCAACATGCATCGACACCAGCATCTGGTCATTTTTCCAAAGCTCTATTTAATCACCTACTCTCAAGCTCATAATTGACCATTGTTAGTCTGATTTAAGTTTTTTTCTTTTTCTTTTGTCAGTTGCCTGTCTGTTAAAAATAGAGAAACTGTAGCGATGTCATTGCAGCTCTGGTTGCTGTGCTTAGTCTTTGATAAAATCCCTACTTTATGAATTCATCGTCAATTGAAAAAACAAACAAACAGCTGTGTCTGTCCCTGGGTGAATTGACATTTAAAATGTGTGATCAAGTTAAATGAAGTGAGAAGTGACTTGTCAATCGTCAACTCAAAAGCAGCAGTTCACCGAGTCTTTAAGATTTGGGTTATCGAGCCTGATTTAAAAACTGGAGGTTTAGAATTTGGAAGACGTGGGAATTCATCAGGCGGGAGTGTCTGATGAGAACACGCTGCCATGTTGCATGATGGGATGTGTAGGAGTCAACAGTTTTGACATATTGGGGGGGGGGGGGGGGGGGGGGGTGAGATAATCTTTTCCTCGATTACAGCAGTTTCGACATCTTCACCTTCTGACAGCTTCATAAAACTGCAGTGCCCCTTTGACTTAACTGCTGCACAGCCTCCAACCCGTCTTCAAACGTCGTCATCTTGGGCCGTCATTGAGGGGCAGTGGTCTTTCAAGTAACCACATCATCCCTGGTTTAATTCCATTCTTAGGCCGTACGACCTGTTTGATTATCTACTTTATGCTGTCAATTAAAGGCAAAAATTACCCCAAAGGAATCCTGAAATAAAATCACTTCCTTTTTTCTATATAGTGGACTACATACAGTATAGACTGTACATATTTTATTTGAGTGCAAAATATTCACTATCCCATGTGCTCCAGAAAACCCACATTGGGTTATGTTTAATGCAGTGCAGTGAAGGAAATTAACAGTCGTGCGACACTACACCTGCTAATGATGATGCAAAATGATAATGACCTATAAAAATCTTTGGAACCTCAATTTACTGCCAAATAGAGAGTAATCCAGAGTGTGTGAAGCGAATGAGGCAGCCGTAGTCGCAGTTTGTGATTTACTGTTATCTGTGAGTGTGTGGGCGAGTGGTTATGTAGTTTCTGTTCTGCACTGAATTACGAGCTGTGCGAGCAAAATGTGTACATGTTGTAATCTTTTGCTACGCTAACTGCTATGTTTATTGTTGTTGGATGAAATCATTTTGAAATTCACGGTATCTTCCTCTCTTCTCCTCGTCAGTTCCTGAGATCAGTGTGAGGCCGACGTCGGTGGGCGTGTCCTTCACTACAGAAGAGCCCCTCCTCCTCTCCACCACCCAGGCCACCAGTCCCGCCCCCTCCGCTTCGCCCGGGGCCGAGCCCAGCCCCAACCCCGAGGACACCACCGCCACCCCGCTGCCCACCGAGGCCGAAGGAGAGAGTGGTGCATTTTGGGAGAGGGAGCTGGAGAAGGAGAAAGAGAGGGAGTTAGAGAGGCAGAATGAACTGGAAAGGGAGAGAGAGAGGGAAAAACAGCTTGAGAGGGAGAGAGAGAGGGAACGAGAGAGGGAACGGGTCAGAGAGATGGAGAGAGAGAGGGAGAAGGAGAGAGAGCGCGAGCGAGAGAGAGAACGTGAGAGGGAGCGAGAGAAAGAGAGGGAGAGGCAGAGGGAGCGTGAGCTTGAAAGAGAGAGAGAGCTGGAGAGAATCCGTGCTGCCGCTCAGACCACCGCCGCCCCGAGGTCACCTGCAGCCGTCCCCGTCGGGACCACGAACCCTGCAACCAGCCCCGCGGAAAGTGCAGCGCCCTCGGCTGGTTCGGACGACCTGAGCACCACAGAAGAAGAAGAGGACGTCTACCTGTCACCTGAGCCCACCTCGTTTTTCCCAGGCTTCGACATGGAAACCACCACAGAAGAAGACATGCCCACCACAGCAGAGACCACACCCGAAGCCAAAACGGCTGCACCCACCACCACCACCACCGTCAGGACCAGGGTCCCCTTCAGGCCCAGGGTTCCCATGACGACAGCCACTGCGGTGATGCCCACAGACAGAACGACCCGTCAACAGCAGCCCACAACTACACAGGTAGGAGACTAATATCACCACCAAACAAAATATTTCTATACTATTCCATGATTCTCGTTCTGGAAACAAAAAGATGTCCTTTCTTAACAAATACAAACATGTGTCAACCCAAAACCCTTTCATTTAAAGAGTCACTTGAAGGAATTATTCAGCTTTCTCATCAAGAGTTAGATGAGAAGATGAAAAACACTCATCAAATGAAGAACCTAAGCCTGGAGTCAATCAGCTTTACTTAGTAAAAAGACTGAAGAATAATTACTGAAAGCAGTAAGCCTGAATCAAAGTTCAAAAATACACTCAACAGTGCATCTAAAACGTAACAATTAATAGCTAATATCTCTGTACTCAAACAGACAGGAAAGAAGTTGTGGTTTTGAAGGGTTTCACTCTGTGACTGGTGAGTTTCAGAGGTGCTGTGAAGCGTTTTTCTGTTCAGATGTTTTTCAGCCTGTCGAGGACCAAAACCAATACTTTCACTTCTGAATAATACTAATACATTTCTCTAACCAGCTATTGACACTCAACTCATTCATTACAACTGAAGACATTAATATTTAAAGGTAGATGACAAATGAAAAGTGTTTTTGAGAATATTTAAGCCTTAAGTGCTTTCCTGAAACAGCTGGGCAGTGTAATCTTCTATAAACGTTTCGCAAACAGTAATGGTGTATTTGTTCGGATTAAAATGGATTAAATACACACTGAAATGAAGGAAGGAACATGTCACCAACTGCAATTGTGTGACTCATTTATCTTTTGGATGACGGTGGAGCTCTTTGGCTCAGAACAACGAAATAGATCGGGCTTTGGCTGCACCGACGGTTGTTGTCGGTGGCAACAATTCATTGCTGACTTTGGTCTTTTGATGGGACGTGTTGAGGATAAGAAAAATACAGAAAATCAGTAGAGGCGTCATTTGATGTCTAAACACAAGCAGCTGTACAAGCACTTTTCCTGAGTAAAACACAAAGTACATTTTACAAGATGATGAATTGAATGAGGAGCTGTAAGAAGAATAAGAGAGTAAACTATTTAAGTTTGATACTTCTGACTTCCTCTTAAACGGTCAACTGACAGTTTAAATATTTACAGACCCGAGTCATGTATTTGATTGGTGTTCTTCAGTTTGTTTGCAGTGTTTCTGCATTAAAGCATGATGCTTTCAGATTTTCCTGGTTTTCCACACTGGATTTAAGCTCCCAGATTTAATGAAGTGTGTATATGTGTTGGACAATATGCAACTTTCCACCAGTCAGAATACAAAGAGGCTCATTGTTTCAAATGGGAACATGGGCCGTGGAAAGCTCTGCGTTTTAGTTGGACGAGTTTCAGTGCAAAGGCCCCATGAAACAAATATGACTGCATCTAGTGCAAATTTCCCGTCATTAGTCTCAATTTTCTCTCTCCACCTCAGGAGGTCAACAACGAGGTGGGTGCCACAGGACCAAGTGGAGACTTCGAGATCCGCGAGGATCGACGCAATGATCTCGGTCGAGGTGTAATGCCGGTGGATCCTGATCTGGTCGGCAACACGTTGGACGGGGGAAGCTCTGCCGCCCAGCTGCCACAGAAGAACATCTTGGAGAGAAAAGAGGTCTTGATAGGTGAGAATATCTCTCGGTGAAGTCAATGTTTGTTTTGTATGTTATGTCCTGGTTGCTGAGCAGTTTTCCTCGTGCTTGTCCGTCTCGGTAATCACCTTGTAGATTGACAGATAGCGTTTCCCCTTGCCCCCTGTATTATTTCCCTGCTTTTTGGGTGCCGCAAAGTTAAACTGGTATTACCTCGCGTTCACGTAGTGCAGATTCGTCATGTGCTACTTAGCCCAGTTTGACCCACTGAGAACAAGCAATCCTCTTCTTGGGTTATCCAACCCCTCTTTTTCTCCCGTCTTTTTCTCATCATGTTCCCTCCGGGTAAATCCAATTTCTTTTCAAGTGCCCCCTCTCCTGATCCCAAAGAGCTGTTGTAGAAAGTGAGGGAGCAGCCAACTTCCCTGACCTGACTGGCTCTCTGTCTCTCCTTCAGCTGTTCTGATTGGTGGACTGCTGGCGCTGGTTTTCGCTGATTTCCTGGTCATCGGTAAAGAGCAGGAGGCAACAGATTTTAGACTAGACTGTGTGATAGAACATGCCTGGCTCATACATTCATATATATATATATATATAAATATAGTGCCGTACATACATACTTCCACTATTCTTTTTTGTTGATGAATAAGTATTTGCCATCTTTGACTTTCATACTGATTTCTGGATTTGGATTACCCCCCGAAGATTATGAAGAATCAAAACAGGAATTATGTAAAAATCATATGGCAATTTGATTGCAGTTGTTTCCTTTATATAATAGTATTTTCTTATTAGTACTTTTATAATCTATACAATGCACCACAGTGTTGTGGCGGGTGCATGAATATTTTAACAATAGGACAAAGCGTCTACACGCGAGGCTCTGTGAGGCTGCACAGAGGCACATGGGCACTTTGAGCTTAATACAAACGTTAGCATAATGAGCATAGTGCCAATGCTAACTTGATGATGTCTAGCGGGTGTAGTGTTTCCCATGTTCACCACCTTAGTTTAGCATGTTAGCATGCATGGAAAAAAAATGCCAATTAAGCATTGAACACGAAGTAAAGCTGAGGATGATGAGGATGTGATAAACTGGACAAATTTAAATCTTTGACTTAATGATGGCGAATGACATAATCACAGTTTGCTGAAATCATTCCTTCCTTTACATGTACATATTTTTATCAGTATAAGACAAATTACATGATCTGACTAAGAGATATAACTAATGAAAGGTTGACGTCTGGTTCTTTTGCAGTTCTCTGTGAAGAGTTCCATTGTTTGAAATACCCCATCTTGTGCCTTCTGATACTGGCCTTTATGGTACAAACAAAGTTAACACCTCCCACACAGTGAATGGAAACAAAGTGTTCGTCAGGCATTTAGGAAAATAACAAACAGTCTGTTCTCTGTTTTGGCATCAACACCAATTTCTTTAATGAAGGAAAACATTTCTTTCCATTTGATATCCACACATAATAATCTATTGCACACAGCAAGAGTTCATTAGCGATCCGTGCAGTGATAGGTGGAAAGATGCAGCTGCCGTGGATAGGTTACACCAGCCCCATAGCCCCATCAGGATAATCTACTATGTTGCACTGCAGGGCGGTAATTCAGCACAAAGCTGTTGGCAACACAGAACGTATGTTGGCACGTTCAGGCTCATCAGTCCTCACTTAGCAGCTAGGTGATAGTGATGCTGTGGTAGCTCTGCTCTGCTTTCAAACTAGAGTGTTTCTAAAGCTGCGCATTTGTAGTGATGTAGTCTGCTGCGAGATGTAACAGTGGCGCTAATGGTATTTTAGTGTTTGTTTATGCATATTTCCGTGTTTGTGCGATCTTAACTGAAATGTTCTGAGAAGGTTCTCTGATATCTACCATGTCCTTCTGCCTTCCTCTAGCGGTGATAGTGGGAGGTGTGGTCGGCGCCTTGTTCGCTGCCTTCCTGGTGATGCTGCTGGTGTACAGGATGAAGAAGAAGGACGAGGGCAGCTACACGCTGGAGGAACCTAAACAGGCCACCGTCACCTACCAGAAACCAGACAAGCAGGAAGAGTTTTACGCATAACACTTGTACACCAGAGAGACACTGCACACTGAGGGAGAGAGAAAGATGGAGAGAGAAGAGAGATACTACTCCAAGTCCCCATCCTTCTCCTCCTTCTCTTCTTTGTTGCTCCCCCCCTCATCTGTTTGGCTCTCCTCATCCCTCTCTCCTCTCGTCTCCAAAACACTTAAGAGCGCCTTTCTCTCTGTGGACTTGGAACTTTCTTTTCAATGAAAATGAAAAAGAGGACAAAAAAAAAATCGAAATATATTCTGAAAACAACACATACACACGAGATGTTTTTAAAGTAAATGTTGTTATTAATATTCTACAGATTCTCTTGTTCTGTATGTAATGATATGATTATTTTGTAAAAAAAACAAAACAAAGCAAAACACAAGCGCTTAACCTGTGTTTTCCGGCACAAAAAAAGTCACTCTTATGTTTTTATGGAGCTAATGAAAAGGCTTAAACGAAAGAGGAGAGGAGAGGGGTGGAACGAGCTGAGGGAGACACAAAAGAATAAAAAAAAGAGCGATGTGCTCGATTCTGCCCCTCACCCCCCAAGTAACACACCGAGCGTCTGGTTGGCCGCACAGAGCCCAGGGTCAAAGGTGAGAGGAAAGGTCTCTTTTGTGCTTTCCATCCCTCTGGTCTGCTTACAGACACAATAACGCACATCCATACAGCCACATAAACACATGCTTACACAAACACACATGCACACACGCACACGCACACTTGAATCTGCTCGAAGGTGGCCCTGACCTCTCTCTCTGTGCTCAGCCAACCAGAAAACGGCACTCAACCCTTGGCGTGTTCCACAGCGCAGAGGAGCCACTGTGGAAACACCGGCTGGTCGCATCGAGGTGTGCTCTGCGGCCCGTCTGTTCCTCTAAGCTGTACAAAGAATAGTTATGGATAGTAATAATAATCAATAATATATCAATGTTTTGGGCTGGATGGTGAACAACAATAATACCATAATAATAATAATAATACATCAAAAGGCGGATGTGTATTTAGCAGTTTAAAAAAAGTTTATATGTAAATATTGTATCCTTTCTGGCATCACTAACCATCTGCATGACCATGAAGAGTTTATATTCATCACATTCGTCATCACTTTGATGAGCTGTGCTCTCGTCAACCACACACACACACAAACGCGCACACACACAGACACACACACATGCAGAGATATACTTTCTGTGCATGTAAACACACCACACACACTTTAAATATACTGTAGATCATATCATTCAAACACATATCAACCCCATCATTATCATCATCATCATCGTCATCGTGATCATCATCACTTTTGATACGAGCAAGATTGGGTGGTTTCAATATGTTATTGATTAGTTGTCAATCAGTTGCTGGTTGGTTTAGAGTTTGGTCTGTTTGGAATAAAAGCACAACTATGTGTTCAATCATCATGTCGTCCGATACCGCCACCACCACCCCCCCATCACGTCATGTGACCCCCCCAGCCACCCGAACCCTTTGCATGCCTCACTTTGTTTTTCTTCCACCATTGGCTCTCTGTTTGGGGATGGGAGGGGCCACTGGGAAGCATGAGTGGCTTCACTGAAATCAGGAAGTGGGAATCTGTGCAGAAAGTTGTTCCGACATGCACTAATTCAGTCAAAACCATGACTTAAATCCTAATTAAAGGATTGGTTATGAAAGAATTAGTGTTTCTGGTGTTAACTTTAACCTGCAGGACCACTTTGGGGACTGGGTAATGGGTTTAGGATTGAGTTTGGGAAGGGGATCTTGAGGAGGGCTGTGCTTCTATCTAAGAGATTGTAACAGTAACCACACCAGTGCGACTGGGCTAGTAGCTTCTATTATACTCAGTACTGTAGAACAAAAATGCATGGGAGTCAAATCTATACTAGTCTGGGTGTGTGTGGATGCCTCTGTGTGTGTTCTCGTCTGTGTGTGTGTGTGTGTGTGTGTTTGTTTGAGAGAAAAAGAGGGTCAAGTTAAAGATGGAATGTACTGTGGTCGAGAGTGTGTTTACCTACTCCAGCAGTTCTCACGCTCTTCCACAGACAGGTAACACACCTCTTCTACTCCTAAGTGTGTATTTTGCCTGCCCCCTCACCAGTGTGAGAATATGGAAGTATGTGTGTCTACACCTCATCTAAACCCACCTCCTGTATGTGTGTGTGAGCGTGTGCGTGAGTGCGTCCGAGTGTTTCACCTTGGTATTTCACAGCAGACTCTTGTGTACACTGACTAGCCTGTCGACGTGTGTGTGTGTGTGTGTGTGTGTGTGTGTGTGTGTGTGTGTGTGTGTGTGTGTGTGTGTGTGTGTGTGTGTGTGTGTGTGTGTGTGTGTGTGTGTGTGTGTGTGTGTGTGTGTGTGTGTGTGTGTGTGTGTGTGTGTGTGTGTGTGTGTGTGTGTGTGCGCGTGCGTGCAGTCTGTTCACTGCTGAATGTGGGGCAACTGGTCCCTCACAGTGGCTTTCACACACACTGACTGTGTCTTTTCACCGTCTGTCTGTCTGACTCTGCCTGCCTGTCTCTCTGCCACAGGACAGACAGACAGGCAACACGCCACTCTCTCACAGGCAGGAATGATCTCAACACGTACTGTCTTTTCTAAAGTTACTGTCAAAATGTATACGTGTGTTTGTACCCATATAAGCCTGCGTAGCCAAATAAAATGTGTGTTTGTGTGCGAGCGCCTTGTGAGTGTGTGTGTGTGTGTGTGTGTGTGTGTGTGTGTGTGTGAGTGTGTGTGTGTGTGTGTGTGTGTGTGTGTGTGTGTGTGTGTGTGTGTGTGTGTGTGTGTGTGTGTGTGTGTGTGTGTGTGTGTGTGTGTGTGTGTGTGTGTGTGTGTGTGTGTGTGTGTGTGTGTGTGTGTGTGTGTGTGTGTGTGTGTGTGTGTGAAGCCTAATGCCGGCTACACTACTCTATGTTTGCTGTTCCCATTCCTGTTTTTATACATTTGCATTTTTTTAAGGCTGAGTTTCTGTCATTGGCTGAGTGAGCGAGAGGAGGCGGATCCTCCACGCCACCGCCCTGTCACTAATCTGCCACTCTGTTCCAAATAAAAAACCTGATTGGGTAAATTTGTCCTCTCGTCATTTTTAATTAGCAAAATGGTTGGTAGAAAAAACTGAGATGTTGTCTGAGTCCAGTCAACACATTGGACCGATCAATGACCTGGAAATTTCTTCTTATCTCCCTGTTAATGCCACCTAACTACAGCCCTCTATCAACTCCAAGTTTCTATTAAGTTCAATGCTGACAGCAAACTACAAATATTAGCATTATTTGTCCACAATCTTTTAATGTGACTCTAGTTTGTTTAATTTTAGTAAGCACAATCCTATTAAAAAACATGCATCATGCGAGCACGATATTCACTAAAATAACACTGACAAAACTGGACTCGAATACTAGGCAACAAAGCTGAACCCACTTCATTTAACATTGTACTGTAATATTCCCCATAATGTACCATTAATCAAATGATCAAAACCAATTAGTGTGCGGTGAACATGGGAATTTACGAGCCTCTGGGGGTCACGGGAATACAGCT
Source organism: Scophthalmus maximus (assembly GCF_022379125.1). NCBI lineage: Eukaryota > Metazoa > Chordata > Actinopteri > Pleuronectiformes > Scophthalmidae > Scophthalmus > Scophthalmus maximus. The sequence continues at coordinate 5,521,646 of NC_061536.1, read as the reverse complement.
TTCTTCATTTATAAAGTCTGGCTTTTTTTTTCCATACATAAAAACGTTTGAGTTCTTCATACAATCAGTTTTACTCTTACTTTTTAATTAAGAATTGCTCTGGTGGGTGAAATTGGCACCTCTGAATTTCGTGTAGGTTTGATTTTGAGTGAGTGTGTGATCATGTGTCAGTCCTGTGATGGACTGATGACCTGTCCAGGTCTTCCCCACCTCTTGCCGAATGTCAGCTGGGACAGGCTCCAACCCCCTGTACTTGTAAAAGCTGCCGGAGCAATTTATTCTTTAAATTGTAGTTTTCAACATAACTACACCTGATTCCATTTGATTAAGTGCTGTTGCTTTCATTAACAGCACTTCTCATCAGCCCTTAATTAAAGCTGCAGTTAATCACGACATGGATCTATGTGAATTCATTGACTTAAATAATTAGTTCGACAAAACCTATTTTTTCAATAGCTTCTAGTGGTATGTAACCATGCAGAGACTTTATTTTCTTTGTCCACTTTTAAGACATCTGTCTCTGGCATTTGTGCTTCTACTTTAATACAGTTGTGAGGCTCACAACAATTATAAGATATGTGTTTAATTCAGATATTACAACTTCTCTTGGTAAAAGAAAAAAGCTCCAGAGAACTAGCTCCAGTCATTGTGGTCTTTGTATTATCCAAAGTAACCAGGACATTGTTGCTGGAATGACAGACTACTGTTGAATTATTTAAATGTAATATTTCAATGCTGCGAGCATTACAAATGAAATTCCATCTCTTCTTTTTTTTTGCTGGGGAGGAGGATGAAATCTCAGAGACTCTTATCTCCAAACCTGGACAAACCAACACCACAGCTATTTGAATGGGGGAGGTTAGCGTTAACATATACAGTTTATTTTTGTAATTTTTTTTCGTCCTCTCTGTGACTCAACTCCCCTCCCGGTGCTGGATTCAGCTCCAACTTGAGGCCCAGATTTAGTCCGTTGGTTCACTCAGGGCTCAGTGAGCAGTCAGTGGTTAAACAAGTGGGTAAAACCGACAGCTCATATTAGAAATATATCTCAGTGTCATACATTCAAAAGAACTCACATGCAGACATGAAGTCTCGCTCTGGTGTTATCGCAAACCAGCATTAGCATGGCCTAAATACCATTTCTAACCCGCTGACATTATACACGCTACCCTGTATGCCTCAATGCTATATCTGACAGAGCTGCAGTGTATGTAAAAGTATGATCACAGGCTCTTAACAGCCCATTCACACTTGCTGAACTCAGTAAACCCTCATGGGAGAAACAACCAGAGATGTTATAATTCTTAAGTCATCATGTAAAAATGTGCTTATGGAATAATTTGATAAACTGTCCTTGGGGATTTGTGAGCATATGGGAAAGGGCATTATTCTAAATTGGTCTTCGGTTTACATTCTCAGCAGCAAACCAATGAAACCAAGGTCACTTGAAGTGGAGGAGTACCAGTCGGTCTGCAGACGGCCTTCCCTGGATCCGGAGAAGACAAGCTCTCCCGGCCTTGGGTGGTGGGCTGCTGATACGGGAATATGTCATTACACAGAGGATGAGGCAGGGGTTGCATGAACCTTCTTCTGTTAGGGAGGGGGTAGGGGATAAAAGCTCCTCTAGCCCTGAGTCGGTGTAGACAGGAGGTGGTGTCTGGGGTCCGGCTAGTACCCCATCTTGTGGGTAACGCAGGAACAATTGCAGTAAAGACAAGCTGAAGGAGAACCCTGGTAAAAAATGTCAACTATATATAAATATATACAAAGTCTTAGCTTCAGGTTTCTGGTGTTTATAGGCTTGCATTTATACTTAAGGACTTATTGATGCCGTCATGTTATTATGCCCCATCAGATTTGCTGACCTCCCTTGACTGTAGTAACATATATTTTTTTATAGTTATATTTTTTATAATTTTCAGGAGTATGATCGTTTCTTATTATAGCATGCATATATGTTCATTTTAGATGCCCGGTCCCATTTAGATAGTTGTCATAATGCTATAGTCAATACTGGCCTATATTTACTGGCCTATATTACATATAAATATTGTACTTGTCGACATTATTGTTTCAACAGCCTTTTCAACACACAGGCCTAAATTGTGTATATGGACCTGCAAGGGGGATTAAGTTGTTAAAAGAATTTAAATTGAAGGCAAGCATTGTAAACTTAGTTTGTTGTTGATACATTCAGCTATAGATTAAATGTATTTTTTTGACATTCATTTAAAAAACAACTTTGATTTCTTGCTTGAAAACAAATAATCAATAAGGTAAAACAGAGTCGTGTCACTGTCAGTGCATCCAAACAATGTATCTTTCCAATCTAATCTAAACTCAAGGTATATAAATATTGTTTGTATTTACATTGTCTCAGATTGTATCAGGTTTCTGGGTGGACCTTTCCTGCTCGCTGATTGGCTGCTTCACTTTCACCCTTCACGCGATAATTCTCGGTCTCCCCCTGCGCGTGGGAAGTAATCATTCAATCAGCCTCATTAGCCTCTGGTCCGGGAGCAATTCGGCTCGTGACCTTGCGCGTTTAATTGATTATTAGTAAACGTTTATTGGTTTTGACTAATATGGATGAAGACTGTGATTTAGCGGAAGAGTTTGGTAAGGACATTTAGGCTGCCATTTAATTGTTCGTTTTTTTGGGGGGGCTCTAACTTCCGGCCTCTTTAACATGTCGTTAGCTTCGAAACTAAAGACTTTTAAAACTTTCTGGGAGTTTCACAATCTTTCCTGTGAGGCGCAGCTCCCCCGTGCTGCACGGCTCCATGGAGACAACGTAAGAATTAAAACTCGGCTATTAACATTCGCGACCCGCCGCTTGTAGACGGAGCCGGGTTAGCCGGGTTAGCAGCAGCTAGCCGGCCCGAGTTAATTAGCGGTCAGGTGCGGTGGCACGAGGCAGCTGGGACATTAATTAAGACAGCGAGGCTCCTCACGAGGAGGAAGTGTATCAGCTGACCTGCAGGTCACCACGTGACTCAGGAAATATGAAATGGATTATATTACTTAAAATGGAATAAAACATATCTTACATTGAATGATGAAATAATGTGAAAATATGGCCTTAAGAGATTGAAGATTTTTAAAATTCAATTTAGACATAACATGTACGAATGCAGGTTTTCAGTAGAGCTGACTTAGTTAACTGTTTTATTTGATAGATCACGTGTTGACGATGATAATAATAATAATAACTCATATTTAAGCTAAATTGCCAAGAATTCTCATATTCCATCGGACTTTTTGCTGGATTTCTTTGGTTGTCAACTGAGCATGTTTTGGACCTTTGCCTCTGGGAAGTTGATTTTTACAGACAAAATGAAACACTTTATTATAATTAATTTGATTTATGATATAATCGATCAAGATAATAGTCAGCAGAGTAATGAATCACTAAAGAGCATTTCAGGAGCTGCCTTCTCCCTTCTTCTGAGTTTTTTTTTTCATTAGCTCCAAAAATTAAAAATTTTAAATGTTGAGCCGTGAACTATTGGCATCAGCCTATGATAGTCTCTCTTTGGGTTAGGGCTTCAAAAATTTGTCTGTGGCATTCTGGTACAAGTTTCCAAAAGCTGGCGAGATCTCGCCAGGGGTGGTATTGATGGAAAGTGAGAGGTCTAAGGATGAAATACTGATGTCAAACAAATGACAACATGTTACCACAGTGAAAGTAGTCCAGACTTGCACAAAACTTGCACAAAAGTAAACAAGCTCTCACTTCACTCTGTTCCAGACTGTCCGAGCCTTCTGTGTGAGGAACTGGAGGATCTGGAAACAAAGAATGATCAAGGGAGGATGAGGAGGAGGAGAGAAGGAGAGGAGGAAGTTTATAATCAGAGGGAGGATGAAGAGGCAGGAGAGGAACCAGAGCGAGATGAGAAGGTGGGGGAGGAGGAGAAAGATAAGAAAAAGTCTGAGAGGGAACTTGTGGCAGCAGAGGGAGAGGAGGAGGAGGAGACGCAGACGAAGGCAGGGAGGAGGCTGCAAGAGGTGGAGGCACACGATGTGCAGATGGAAGACGACGGGATTGAGAACAACAAGGAAACAATTTCTGAGAAGCCACCGAATAAAGAAACAAAACGTTTAGAGGAGAAAGAGGAGCAAAAGAAGGGTAGGAAGAGAAGAGGCAGGAAGCAGAGTGACCGAGTGAGAAACAGGAGAGGAGTAAAAGATGTTGGTGAGAGGCTGGAGGAAAAAAAGAAGAACCACACACGGGATGTGTCAGCGATGAGCTCAGAGGAGAGCTCAACTCTATCAGAGACTCCATTTGGACTGATGAACAGCTCTGACCTGTCCGACCCCATCTACCTGGGTTGTGGGGGCACAGGGATGTATTGTCCCCCAGTTCCCATTCCCATCCTGTACTCTTCACAACCCCCAGTCCCGATTCAACCTGCACCACCTCAGCCCCAAGGGACAAAAAGGCCTCGTAGCCCCCTCCTGACTCACGGTCTCCCCCAACAGGGCCCACAGCCTGTTGAGGTGAGAAGAGAATAGAATTGAGTGTCAACAAAAGGATGAAATACATGCAGCAGAACCAGTTATCATCTTTATTTCACACATTCTTCCACCTTGTCAAAACCCTAGCTATGCTACTAGTGGCTAATATAGCCTCAAGCATTCACAAAGTTTCATATGTCCAGTTTTTGTTTACATTGGCAGACATATAAATTCATTATATATCATTCAGATTAGTTTTTGTTGTACCTGACTTCATTCTGATGATTTTTTTTTTAATCCTTCCTGTATACATACGTAGATGGTTATTTTTGGAAACGTTTGGATTTTCGCAGGGCTAGAATACATTTGTGAGGGCATAAATATGTTTGGCAGTAATGACGTGACCTAGCTTCTACTTCCAAAATGTTTTCATTCCTTCCCGTGGGCTGAAACATTATACTGTGCAGTTCACATTACACCTCATGGGGTATAGCTGAATTGGTTTTAGCTTTAAAAAAAAAAAAGACATGACGTGAAAAAATTATTTTAAAAGGAAAGCACAGAGAATCAATGTTGATGTTTGACTGGTTCTTGGCAGATGGAGATAACCCAGGTTTACTCCACCCGACGCTCCATCCGCTACAGCACCAGGGGCAGAGGACGGGCCCTCAGTTTCCCTTTAGCGGGCTTAGAGACTGTGGACAGCTGCCTGCTGCCCCCTGCACCGAAGAAGAAAACACGAACACTCTACAGCACTGGTAACCCAATTGTCCGTTTGTCCAGGTGTGTCGTTATTTAACATACACATTGAGTATTTATGTGTATGTGTGTGTTGCACATATGCATGCAGATCAGTTAGAGCATTTAGAGGCCCTGTTCCAGGAGGACCACTATCCTGACGCAGAGAAGAGGAAGGTCATTGCAGCTTCAGTTGGAGTCACACCTCAGAGAATTATGGTATGCCAGCCATCTAGACTAGAAAACCTTGACTTGCATTGACCATGTCCCTACCCATCCTGTGTTTACCTCTCTGTCACCTTCCATTTTCCGTCAAGGTCACTTTCTCTCTGTCAGTGTGATCTGCTGTTCTAATCCTGTGCACCAGGTCTGGTTTCAGAATCGCAGGGCTAAGTGGAGGAAAGTGGAACGCTCCATCACAGCAAAGGTTGAACACAGACAGAGTAGAGTTGGATGCAGCAGCCCCCCACATCCCCACATCAATCCCATACTGGAGCCGAATAGGTCAGTAAACTCATTTTAGATATGGTATGATCTGATGATAATACTTGTATTCAAGCTTTTTTGATACACAACATATTGTTGGATATGTTTATTCTTTTTCAGTAAGGGGGCTTCCTGTCACTTTCCTGGTCACTTTCCTGGTCACTTTCCCACCAAACTGCCCCAGCTTGCCCCTACGGCACCTCCTTTCAGGACCTTGTCTAACCAGAATGCAACCTCCTCCTACAACAGCCTGCTGGCCAGCCCAGGTACACCTTCTACATGGCTGAGGATTTTGTACATTTTAATGCAGATGAACCTCTTTAAACCAAAAAAAAAGTTACACGCTAACAAAGGGCAGTGTATTCTGTGGTAAAGAACCTTGTTTTTGTCTATAAAGTCTGAGGTTGTGTTTAGACTAAAAAATGCCGCCCACTCGCTCATTTTAATGAGGCTACTGTGTTGGCACAGCAGGAACACAGACGCAGAGGGCTTCAGCACAAAAACACGGTTGTCCAGCAAAAACGTTGCTCATAGCTCAGTTTGCTGCAGTGTGAGGTTGTGTTAGCTAATTGCTGTGTCATGACAAGATATGGAGCGACACATTCCTGGTAGATTTTGTATTATGTGTAAAAATAACTTTGGAGATTTAAAATCCTGCTTCACAGAATTATAATGGAGGCTTCTCTTGGTCTTAATGGTCGCTCAGGACATGCTTCAGAGTCTTGAATCAGGGCACCAAAGCCCCTAAAATATACACACAGGAGGAAATTTGAAATTTGTGGCTTCATAATTACATAAGTTATAGTTTGTAGTAGGACCAACCCCTCAGTCTTTGGTGCATTTCCTTTCTTGGAAAAGATCTTTATTTGGATGTCATGGAAACACATGATTTGTGCTCAGATGAATCAAGCTCAGTGCTCAGTGGACCTTCAACACGACCTTCTGCATGTTGAGAATTTCCTAGAAACCAAACTACATTCTCTTTAATCTCAATGTTTAATCTGTGCGTTCAATTTCCAAGGTCGATCCAGAGTGAGAGATGGGGGCCAGCACCAGCTTTCATCTCAGACAGGGTTGACTGAGTACCATCCCCGTCCCATGCACAGCCCCCCTCCGCTGCGACGAGCCAGTCTCCCCCTTTTCTCGACGACGTACAACCCCTCCAACCACACTTCACCCCTCCTCAACACCCCAGCTCAAACCCCACCTCTGTTTCTGGATGCTCTGGAGGGCGGCTCCACCTTGGCCCATCGTGACACCCAGTCTCTGCAGACTGACATCAGGTCAGCTCAGCTCACAGCACACTGCGACATGAATACGAGATAATGATTTGAACAGGGACAACGGGTACGAGAGATGACAGGAGGACAGACTGCAGACACGACCAGGGATCCTGTGAAATACTGATATAATGATGGCTCATGCAGTGCATTCAGTAGTGGGGAGTCAGTTTCAGCTGCTCCTCTGAGATATTTCAGAGATCATGCTGACAGACTTCTCAGTAATCGCTCTTTTTTGCAAAATTATATTTGCTTGTGTGACTACAACAACACATATCACAACACAAAAAAAAAAACCCAATTCAAGCCAATACTAAAAAAAGGAATGTCAAAAATTTTCCCTGACCTGCTTTTAAGAGACTAAAAGGCTTGGTTTACCCAAATTATCAAATAACCTTTTAATTGGAAGAACTCACTACAAAAATAAGAGAGTGTTTGTGTAATATTATTGGGACATCCTGTCTTGAAAACTCTGTTTTTGATGTGAAATGTCATTCTTTAAATTTAGAGAACAAAATACATCAATCTCCAATGTATTTGTATGGTGGCGTAAACCTCTGAAAAATGATCTGTGAAACTAGTCATACAAAACTGCCTGCATGACTAGATATGCTGAGGTAAGTGAGCAAATGTCTTTTTAGCTTTGCTAGTGACATGGCGCCATCATCAGGTCAGAATTTTGATCTGTCTGATACTCTGGTTTATGACCAAATAACTGAAACACTAATTACTTGCCCAGCAGTCTAACTAAGATGTTAATATAGCTCCTGTTGAACATCATTAAAATAGCATTGACATTGTGAGCGTGTTTGCATGCTGACATGATCATTTAGCTCTAAGCATCATTGTGCCTAAAGAACACCTCACACAGCCGCTTCTGCGACTTGAGAGTCTTATTCTTGCTGACATTTGGATGAACTGACCCTTTAAGAAAGTGTTGTGTTGACAGCTAGCTGATGTAAATGATTTACAAATAATCGTTGTAAATATCACAAGATCCCAAACACTTATTTCTCGGGTAACTCCTGGCTCCACCTCGCAAGGCAGATGCATTGGATCAGATATATGGAACTCATAGCAGTTTTAGAGTTTATGATCATGTACTGTAGGTACCTCTGTTGTGACACTTTATATATATATATGTGTGTGTGTGTGTGTGTGTGTGTGTGTGTGTGTGTGTGTGTGTGTGTGTGTGTGTGTGTGTGTGTGTGTGACTTCTGTGTTGTTCCCAGTACACTTTTTGACTTTGGGGAGAAGTTTGACTACCTGACATCCAGCCAGCAGAACAACAGTGTCAACTACCCGCTTCAGACCTCCTTCCCCACCAGCCAGCCCCAGCACCAACCTCAAGCATCTCTGCCTCGCATGGCCTACCTCACCCCCTCCCCCTACCTCACCCCCAACCCTCCAGATTCCAACCCTACCTCCTACCTGACCTTTGGCCCCGGGGGAAACTCCACTGGGGTGGTGACCTACTCCACTGGAGGCCATGCCTACTTCCAGTCCCAGGGTGCTGGACAAATCCTCCTGCAGTCCACTGCTCATCATGGTGAGTCACTTCGAAGAGATTTGTTAATTGATTTTATTTATTTATTTATTTATGGGGCCACAAAAACACTCAAATTGAGGGGCTTACATGTAGCGAGTAAGTAATTTCCCTTTCTCAAATGTGAATATTTTCTAGTTTCATGTCATTAAACTGAAATCTTCTGTTGTGGCCAGAACCAAACATCTTCCTGGGGTTTGGGAAACACAATCAACATTTTATGACATTTTATGGACAAATTAATCGATAATGAAATTAATCATCAGTTTTAGCCATAGTATGTATCAAAGTCAAAACGACAACAAAATACAACACAATTCATCCCAAATCAACCCAGAATCTAATAGTGACTTGTATTATCAGCAAACTCAAAATGTCACCGTCATGTCATGGTTTTTTCCCCCGGATGTTTTAGCTCCCTAGGTATTGTAGTTGACTTAACTCCTTATATTTTTATTTACACAAGCTTTGACTTTTTTAAATTAAAGAGTCAGATATTTTCATCTTTTCCATTCATTATTTCATTCATTCATTCTTACTTTACTTCCTGGACTTTTGCTTCTCAACCCCACCAAAAATGTTAACTGAATATGAAGAGCATGAGTGAAGTTGTGAATATAGGAGCAGAATAATTGGGAAAGTTTTGGGGATAAGCTACCATTGCTTTTGTGCTGATTGATCTCTGATCACGTCTGTTTGGATCTGTGCGTGCTGCCCTGCAGGTGGGATCGCAGCATACCAGTCATTCCCGTGGGGTAATATGTACAACCAGCCAGCCATTCACCAGCGTACTCAGTGCCCTTCAACTTACCCTGCCAGCATGGGGGCTGCTAGAGACCACCAGCCACCTTCCTCCACCCACCTGCCTCCCCCTTCATTCTACCCCCATGGGGATCTCGGGCTCTCGCATACAAACTCCCAGTGCTCGTCACACACAACCACCACCACCCCCAGCAGCACCACCACCATCCTCCCACCTGTGTCCACTCTGCGACCTTCACATCACAGAGCAGAGAGCACACCAACCAAGGTTTCATCCCTGTTACCTTCTCAGGTCAGCCCTGCGTCTCCAGAAAGCCCTCCAGTGCCCCCTTGTGTCAAGATAGAATATGAAAGCCCCCAAGAGATTCACAGCCACTTCCACTGTGACTTCTCACCCATACATTTTTGACTCCATTGTTGAATGCGTCTGAGGGTGTGCGTCTAAAATATCTGTGTAAATACGTCCTGTGTATTTGAGAGTGATCTGTAATTTCTCTCTTGTATATGAATATAGTATCATATATATACATATATATATGTATGTATATAAGTATAATGTTAGCAGGCTCATTTGGGCTGCGATAAGTTGGGCTGGAATAAATATTGTTTGTTCTGTTAAGATTTTATATTTCTTTATTTTAATTTCTTTGCCATGATGCTTAGGGAGGGTGGCGTGCGTGCGTGCGTTGATTGAGGCATGATCACCTCCCAACACAAATAAAACTTGAAATCAAGTCAGAAAGCGAGTGAGATACAGTCAGACAGAAAAGAGAGTCCACACTTTATTTCAACAGATATAACTGTTTTTCCATGATAAAAAAATATGTTGTATTTTAAAAGGGAGATTTAAAGTAAAGAGTTTTACAGTAACTATTTGGTTTATAATAAAGTGTGGTTACTTACAACTAGATACAAACAAATACAGATATACTTCAGTCGGGTCAGGCTTCAGGTCCTGATGGATGATAAAAGGTGATGATGACGATGATAATCTGCTGTCGTTAGAAATTAGTCCATCATTTTCAATATAATGCTGGGCACGATGGGCCGACTGCTCCAAGTTCTGGGTAATTATTACATATATAGACTTATGGGTACAGTACTTTGTGAAGACCAAATTCAAATATAAACCATAACAACTTCCAAAGTTATATCATTGTAATTCAGCTTTGCTTTGTATAATGGTCAGCTCATGGAACTGTTGAAAAAGTTCGAAGGCCTAGTATCGGTCCACAGCCTTGGCGTTGTGATGCTCTGACTGACTCCTTTCAGATGTGTCTTTAGACCTCACGAGGGCACTGTTCTTCAGTGTGAGGTGGCTCCATACTGGAAAGCATTTGACGGTGTTCTTTCTCAGACGTCCCCCTGTGGTGTTGGTGGTGGTGAGGGTGGTGGTAGGAGCTGTGTGACAGTCTCTAAACCGATGGAGGTGAATAAGGACAGTTGTTTCTTGGGTAGAGGAATCCCAGATAATCTCCAGTTCAGCCCAAATCCTTAATCTGTGTTGCCATCTGCTGTGCTTACCCATTTACTGCACTTGCTGAGGATTGTATTAGTATGCAAGTCAGCTGTAGGGGTTAGTGGCAACCTAATCCCTGTATGAAACTCCGTCTCTGAAAGAGCTGAAGGCATTTTCCTGAGACTAGAACAGACATTTGGGACCTTGTGTGTCATTTTTCCTCTAAGTAGTCAAAGTAAAGCAAAAAAAGAGTTTCTTGTTTTAACTCTAGTTAATATTCCTGGTTCATAGTCCTGCTGTAGATAAAAGTAAAGTTTGAGGTGAAGTTTTGATGACGTGGGAGTAAGAGAAGGAAGTGTTTGATGAAACCGAGGAGGAGGTGGCAGGGACCCGGGGAGCAGATGAAGGAGGATGGAGACAGAGGAGTGAGGCAGTGTGTGTTGGTCTGGGGACGAGGGAGGAGAGCTGAGATGAGCTGTTGCTATGGGAGGAGAAGAGGATGATGGGTGGGCTCTGCCAGCAGGCGTGGGAGGGAGAAGAAAAAGGGGATGAAGGAGGAGTGTGTTTGTAGCATGGGGGTTCTGGGATGAACAGAACTGTTGGTTATGTAACCGCTGTATTTGGGTTTTTAATGAACCTCTCTCTTCCTGCTCACTGGCTACTGAGCTGTTACTGTTGGCAGGAGGAGTGCAGCATAAACACACATACACACACTTGTACTTCTATCTTTGCGAGGACACTCTGAAATAAGGCTGTAGCCTTAACCGTCACACCTACATGCAAACCCCCACCCTCTCCCTACACCTACCCAACATGAACCCTCAAACAAAGACCGTAACAGCTCTTTTTAAGGTTTGACACAAAGGTCTAATTGGTAAAACTGCTCCTTTCTCACACACACACACACACACACATACACACAAATATTTCATTTGCAGTGCAGCAAACCCTCTTGCATAGAGAACATACACACAACGCATTCATTTCAGGACTGAAGTGCGGGAGCACTATTCAAAGTCAGCCCAGTCGAGTCTTGACTCTGGGTTTTAGTTGAATCTGGTGTGTAGGTGAAGCCTGTCACTGTGAACCTCGCTCTCTAACGGTGCCGTGTGCATGTTTCAGATTTCCTCATATTCATGTGTCAGTGAGCTTGCATGTGTTACTGAGGAGGGTTCATGTGGGTTTAAGTTGGTAATTAATTTTTCCAGGACTTCCCCGGTGTGAACAGAGAGCGCTCAGAGCGTGGCTGGAGGACACGGGTGTGAGTGTGTTTGTGTGCATGTATGTTCACATGTGAGCGTTTAAGTACAGGTATGGGATGCTTCAGTCCGCCCCGATCCCAGCTCGTCAATATTTACTTAGTATTCTGAGATTTGAAGAAAGGGAACTTGTTTCAATATTTATGGATGTGGTCAAACATGAAATCCTTGCAGTCTTTCCAGACTCTGTGACAGTGTGCACGCACGCAGACTGAGGGAAAAAGGTGAAAAAAGTGAGTTTATTGATACAACTGATTGAAAGTAATAATACCTATAAAACCCTCCAGTACTCTGGTTCAAATAGAATTAGGGTGTTGATTTTTAGTTTGTTTAGAAAAGATAAGAAAAACAGTCTTGTGTCAGGTTTGGAAGGAGAGGGATCACCAGGAAGAGCAGCTGTGGAACGCAAACATTTAGTGGTTAAAATACATAGGTTTAGCTATTCAAAAGTCGTGAAGACAAACAAACAGATAAAATATCTCACCTCAAACATGTTGATGTTAAATACATTCGCTAAAAGTGGCATTATTTGAATGTGGTTTTGTATAAAAAAATTCCCAATGTCATGCAGTGTGGCTGAGATGGAGATATTTGGAGGTGTTTCCATTTACTCTACGGGTCTGGCAGCACTATTGTGATGAATATTCTCTATATTGAGCTCCCTGGAGTGGTCGGGGTTGTTGGCAGTGAAAAGGGGACTTACAGGAACATATCCTTTTTCCGTAAGAAAGCAAATATGCCATGTCTTTATATTAGATCTCTGTTTTGCATCCAGAGGGTAAATTGAAAAGGGGGAGACCGGAATACAGGAAATAACTTGTCAAAACGTAAGACTTATGGTAAATGTGCTAAACTGAATGTTACTGCAATAACACATATGAGAAAACCATTGAATTAGAGACTCTCAAGCAGCAACAATTTGATAAATAATGAATCTATTAATATTGATATTTCAATTATTTTCTCCATTAATCCTGAGTCTATATCACTTCGTCAGAAAATAGTGATCGATAGAGCCAATTGTAATTTCCAAGAGCTCATGGTGACATCTTCAAATTGTTTTCTCCAACCAATATACCAAAGGCATCCAGTTAACTACATTAGAAGACAAAGAAACACACTAAGAAAACCAATTATAAAAAATCACATCTAAGAAGCTGGAACCAGTACCATTTGTGTGTTTTTGGCTAAAAAATTTACATAAATCACTGTTAATAAAATTTTGCCAATTCATTTCCAAAAACAAAAAATTCGACTTGCTGTTCAGTTGTAGATTTATCACCAGATTCCTGCCAAAACTTGACATGTTCCAGACAAAATAGAATAATCTAAAACTTAAAGTAAGAAAAACAAAAACAAATTGACGGATCAAAGAACCAGTGAAAATTAATCATCAGTTACATTCCTACTTTGGACATAAATAAAGTGAACAACGAAGGTTTATCAGAACTGACAAATGTCATAAGTGTATCACATCAAATAACATTTAATGTCATGGATATTTTAACTGGTATTAAAACAAACAGTTGATTTCATCAGTTGAGACACATTTCAGTCCTCTCGTCCATCACTGTGTCACTAATTATATGTAAACACCTGATGATGAATGAGTGAATTTCCCAAGTTCACAAATACTGATGGATGCTCATCCAGCGACCTGTTTATGTTTGTGTTTGTCCCGCCTGCCAAGGAGACCTGGTTACATAATCTGTGTGCGTGTGTGTGTGTACTGTATATGTTGTGTGTTTGCATAAAAATGTGTACGTGTGTGCATGTGTGTTTGTGTGTGTTCATGTGTGTGTTCGTGTTGTGTTTTCTTTTATAAGCCAGATATCCCATTCCCAGAGATGGCACGCTGTCCAGGAATAACATCTCAAAGCTTTCATCCCCACTACATCACCACAATCACACACACACACACACACACACACACACACACACACACACACACACACACACACACACACACACACACAGAAAATCAGTCTGGCTCATTACTGTAGAGCACCAGCCCCTTCTACTCCTCTTCCCCTCCCAGACTAAACCCTCAATTGCGGCTTGTTCTGGGTTGTGTGTGTGGATGGAGAGGTGTGTGTGGAGGAGGTGGAGGAAAGGGGGAGTATATAGAGGAATGCAGGGTTGGGTCGGAGTGGGATGTTGAAGGGAAAAGAGGGGTCTCTGTTTAGTGTGTATGTGGACTCTATAGAGAGATTAAAGATGTGTATGTGAGCATATTGATGAAAGTGTGTTTACTCCACTGAGGCCCACTGACCACCTGAGAGTGGAAAGGAGAGTAATGGGGAAAAAGGCGGGAAAAGGAATTAAGGAGAAAGAGGAAATTTACATATTTGAACTGTATGAAATCATGGAATCTTTACTTCAGTTTGTTAATTTGTGTTAATCTGATCATGGTAGCCTGACTACACATGGAAATATGATAAATTAAAGGCAGAGGCTGTAGAAATCTTCAAAAATGGCAAGTAGGAAGGATGACAGAAAAAACACCAAAATGTTACGTGTAGTTGAAGGAGCGCTGAACTGAACTGAGGTGAACTTACGAAAGCTGGAGTCGTCGTGTATACTTCCAGTCATACAGAAACGCATGCTTATGCAGAAATGAACACACATGCCAAGTTGCAGAGCGGCGGGAACACTGTGGGCTGTGTACGGTGGCTCTCCTTCACTTCCGCACCGTAAATGTGTGTTTGCTATACGAGGGAACACTGGGAGAAAAGAGGAATTCATGTTGGTGTTTATTTGAGCTTTGGCCAAATCCAACCTGGGGCGGCCGCATTGGCGGGCGCTCTGCACCAAACCCCAGCCGCTCCTGTACCCCCAGCCAGTCACACACACACACACACACACACACACACACACACACACACACACACACACACACACACACACACACACACACACACACACTGTACTCACTCAGGCCATCAACTGCACACACAACACAAATTTTACTGCTTTGACACACACATACACACACACAAACACACACACACACACACACATATACACATACACATACCTGTCCATCCTTTCCATATCAAGGTGTGTTTGTCTTTCCCTGCCCACCGTTTTAGGTCCTCCCAGAGCAGGTATTTCCCTTTCTTAGCCACAAAGACACACACACACACACACACACACAAACACGCATACACGCATACACGGGAGCTGTGGGGGGGGCCGAGTGTGTGAAGCACTTGCATTGATAACCTGCAGCTCAGAGTCACTCGGTCTCACTTTGTGGCCGTCCCCCTCACCAGGAACTCCCTTCGCCCTGCTCTGTCTCCTTTCTGGCTCCTCACTGCAGGACCTTCTTCGGACACGCTCGAACCCCTGCATTTAGTCGTCACCCCTGCCGCTGTCATCATGACGCCTACCCCGCCGTTGTTCCTGCTGCTTCTTGGCCTAATAGGAGCTCATGCCAGCATCGATGTCCGCACAGCCGCCGCCATGGGTAAGAATGATGATCCTGGCCGTGTCCGGTGATGTTGTGATGTCTGAATCGGATACTGTTTTTTACTCTTTATCCTCTTTATCCTAAAAATGGTAACTGAACTCAGTATAAGTCACTTTCATGATGCCTAACTGAATTCTGATATTCGCCTAAAAATGAATTTGTCATAAGAAGTGAAGGACCCAACTTTATCTCTTGTCTGTGTTCTGTCCATATATCCAAGGTGGCATGATGTACAGTCTATATACACGAGTTGCCATTGCACTTTTTGATCTGCAGAGTGGAATAAACTCTCAGAGAAACAGAACTAAGGACAGGAATGGAAAAAAGTTGATTTTTTTTTATTTTTAGGAATTTGTTCTGGTCATTTTTTTTCATTGCTCTGATTATTGAAGAATTATTATTGAAGAATAAGACTCCACAGCTTAATAAATTCCGAATTTTTGTGTTTTTATTTATCGATCAAAAATCATTGATTTAGTCTGATTAATTTTGTTGCTGGTGTTTAAATCGCTAGCTTCAAAAAGTTTAGATGCACAATATGAATGTCTGGCGGATGGTGCTCTGTGCTTAACGAGTGTGTGTGTGTGTGTGTGTTTGAGAGGAACTGGCGGGAGGGAGAGAGGTGAAGGGTGAGAAGGGAGATCAGTGAAGTTTAAGTGAGCCAGCGGTTAGTTAAATAAGGTCGTAAATGCCTGAACTCACAAAAAAAACCCTCCCGACACTTAAATAATATCTGACACGATCACAAAATTTAATTTCTCTTTCACACACATTCGGTAGCTCTGTCAGGGGTTTTCAGCTGAACAGGTAAAGTTTGTTTAGCAAAAAAAAAAAAAATCTCAACTCAAGGTTCACTTTTTCTGAACTTTTTCTGAAATGTTCATATTTCAGGTTGTTCCTCAATGTATTTTTTTCTAATTGTCAATCAAATAATAATGTATTAAAATTTTGTATGTATGACAGATTTTGAGCTTGGGGCTTCATATTTGATCTCTCTCTCCTTCAGCCTTTTTTTTCTGGCTCCATCTCTCCCTCTCCCTCTCTCCAGCCCTGTTGCCTCTGTGCATCCTGTTTTTCTGTTTCCATGTACTTTCATTCACATCTCACCGGCCTCCATCAACCCTGCCCTCCCCTTTCCCTCTCACTACCTCCTTTTTCTCCATGCTCCTCCCCCCCCCCCCCCCATTTTCTTTCTCCTTCAATATTTCATCTATCTGGATATTTTTTTAAGACCTATACATTTTATACAAACTATTAAAATTAGATGATATGATAAAAACGTTTCTCTTTCTTCATGTGCAGCGGCAGGTTTGTGCAAAACCCGTCCCACAGACCTCGTGTTCATTGTTGACAGCAGTCGGAGCGTTCGCCCTTCAGAGTTTGAGCAAGTCAAGGTTTTCCTGGCTAAGGTCATCGAGGGGCTGGATGTTGGACCCAACGCCACCCGTGTGGGAGTCGTCAACTATGCTAGCCGCGTCAAGAATGAGGTATGGTTATGATCTATTATCTTTTCTATTTTCGTTCATCTGTTGAACCACTTTATGTTACAGATCTGAGCTGATCTTGCTGTTATGCAACTCTACTGTAGGTGTCTCTCAAGACTCACCGCACCAAAGCAGGGCTGATCAAGGCCGTGACCAAGATCGAGCCCCTGTCCACTGGAACCATGACAGGTCTTGCCATCCAGTTTGCGCTGAATGTGGCCTTCAGTGAGGGCGAGGGCGCTCGTGTCAAATCTCCCGATATCAGCAAGGTCAGATGCACATTTTACAGTCTCCCAAAACATGTGATATTCCTGTTCATCGCACTGAAGCTAACTCTGCACCCCTCCACGGCAGGTTGCCATCATTGTGACAGATGGGCGTCCCCAGGACAATGTGAAGGATATTGCCTTGCGTGCACGCGACGCTGGCATTGAGATTTTCGCCATCGGTGTGGGACGTGTGGACATGAGCACCCTGAAGCAGATGGCTAGCGATCCTCTGGACGACCACGTTGACTACGTGGAGAGCTACAGCGTCATTGAGAAGCTCACCAAGAAGTTCCAGGAGGCCTTTTGTGGTAAGTTGGGAGGAGAGGTAAGAGGGAGTGAGAGAAGAAGAGGGAAGGATGAGGGGTTGTGTTTGGGTTAAGGCTGATAAGTAGAGAGGCAGAGGAAGAAAAGAGGGATTAGTCTTTAGTGAAAGAAATAAAAGAAATTCACTCAGGGTTGGACAATCACAACCCATGCCTTCATCCCCATGGAGAGAGCTGTCTGCTGGCCTCACTATGCTGAGGGTAAGGTATCAGAACTGTCATCTTTTCATTCTAATTTATTGTTCCCTCCCTTTTGTCCTTTTGTTCATCTTCACCAAGACTACAGGATATTCATTCATTCAAACTCAGTAAATATTCCCAGTGCACAAGGGCATCAGTGAAAGGAACAACCTTTAGGAATGATATTCGCTCCTAGTCATCAGTCAACTCTCACATGACCAAGAGGCGAGACTGATTCATCTGTAATTACCGATCCATTAGTGACAATCATTAAACCTCTAATTTGTGATGTCCTTCGGCGTTTTCACAATCTGTGGACCGTTTGACTGCTGCCTGCCACTCGCTTTGCAGCAGCCAGTCCTGCTGCAGATGTTTTCGTCCAAGGGCAGAGCTGCATGATCGCAGTGTTGGATTGTTATTGGATGAGCCTGAGCATTCATATCAGAAACTGACATACAGATGTTCTTTATATAAGGCTACTCCAATCTTTTCCACCTGTTTGTTTTAAGGATCCACTGGATTTATGCATCATCCACCCATAATAAAAACTGTCAAGGTCAAATGCTGGTCACAGTGGATCATTAAAAAACATTGCTAGATTTTCAAACTGACATAGTTTCATTCTCTCCTCCTAACCCCAACCACCCAATGTGCCTCTACATATTTACTGTGTGTACGTGTGTGCTCTGCATCCACACACACGCACACACACAGTGTCGGACCTGTGTGCCACCGGGGATCATGACTGTGAGCAGGTATGCATCAGCTCCCCCGGATCATTCAAGTGTGCCTGCAAAGATGGCTTTACCCTCATGGATGATGGTCGCAGCTGCAGTGGTGAGTGTGTGAATGTGTGTGTATGAAGGCATTTGTCCAAGTGTGATCATTGTTGCACCACATTCAACATGCCCTGTGTGTGTGTACGTGTGTGTCATTGCCAGCTTGCAGCAACGCTGCGACAGACGTGGTGTTCCTGATCGATGGCTCTAAGAGCGTTCGTCCTGAGAACTTTGAGCTGGTCAAGAAGTGGATCAACCAGATCATCGACAAACTGGATGTTTCTGACAGCAAGGCTCACGTTGGACTGGTGCAGTACTCCAGCTCAGTCAAACAGGTATGTGTCTGTCTTTTCCCCACACGGTCACCAGAGTAATCCACTCCTTCTCTCCCTTATCAACGTCCTGCCTCTGTCCTCCCACAGGAGTTTCCCCTGGGCCGCTACAACAACAAGAAAGACCTGAAGGACGCTGTGAAGAAGATGGCTTACATGGAGAGGGGAACCATGACCGGTCAGGCCCTCCGCTATCTGCTAGATAACAGCTTTAACCCTGGTCACGGTGCCAGGCCTGGAGTCGCCAAGGTTGGCATCGTCTTCACTGACGGACGCAGCCAGGACTACATCGGAGACGCCGCAAAGAAGGCCAAGGAAAACGGTAAGGGGGAAAAGAAAGATCAAGAGTAGTGTAAGTAAACAAATAAAAATACCTACCTATGCCAGTCATATAAGGACCCATGTGTGTATATTTCAGGCTTCAAGATGTATGCTGTCGGAGTGGGCAATGCAGTAGAGGATGAACTGAAAGAGATTGCCTCTGAGCCGACCGCAGATCATTACTTCTACACCGCCGATTTCAAGGCTATGACCCAGATCGCCAAGAAGCTGCAGATTAACATCTGCCAAGGTCAGAAGTTGTTAAATAAACACACTAACAAATAGTTGCTCAATTTCCCTATTTAAACTTGAACTGTTGCTTTCTGATCCCACAGATGAGGACCCTTGCGAATGCGACTCCCTCGTGAAGTTCCAAAAGAAAGTAGAAGATGCCCTACAGGCACTAACAAAAAAATATATCCTTTACAACAGGTGAAATGGTCTGAGAATATATGATGTTATTGTATTTTTGTTTGTTTCATCGTTGTTGTCCTTGACAAAATCTTACTAGAGAGTATGTCGAAGAGGATCGCCTTGCTGGAGAACAAAATTGTCTGAGGACTCAAATCCCACTTTCCACTATACAGCTGCACACTCACCCACAAACACCCACACAGTTTTTTTTTTAAACTTCCTGTAAAATACTGAAGAGGAAACCATATGTGTGTGTGTGTGTGTGTGTGTGTGTATGAACCCTGACCTCTGCTTCTATCCTGAATCTCTCCCAAACCACCTCTGCCTCCTCCTTTCTTGGTCTTGTCCCTTTCACCGCTGGGTCTCCTGGGACACGAAGCACCAGTTGCCATGGGGACCACACCTTTGTGTGCGCGCGCGCGCGCTCCGAAGGTCATCCTCCATAGCCAGCCTGTGTGTTTGTTAATAAAACTCTTCCCTCATAGGGAAATGGTGACCGTACACTGAAGGTTTTCTTTTCTTAGTTGCTGCCACAATGTTGGATCTTCCAAAAACCCCAGAGTCTGTGTCTTGTCATGTCAAACAAAGCAGCTCTTTACCTTCACTTGTCTGTTTATATGTCACTGTCATCTTTCCTTCTCTCTCCATCATATCTTCTCTTACCCACCACAAAGGTATCTAATATATATACAGGTAAATTAATATAAGATATGTCTGGTAATATGGATGCACCATTGATGTTTTTTTTTATTTTCCTAAATAAAGGTGATTCAGGAAGTAAATGTGTATTAAATTTCTGAAACTATTTCATAGCAAATTAACATTTTAGACTCACGCATACACAGACACAAGTAATCATGCAGAAATGTACACTGTCACTTAATTTAGAGTAAAGGAGTGTATAAAATATAAAGAATATCTCTGGTCTGTGGCTACAGAAGCTGGGCTTTGGGGACCAGGAGGACAAGATGGTGAGTGGTTTCAATTCATTGCAAAATTGCAGTCTGGTAAAAAAAAGTCTCCAAAAGGCTAAATGATTATTCTTCAAATTATTATTATTATAATGCTAAATATTAAATGTAATGTTATATTTAGTCGTATGTTTCAGAGATTTTATGGATGACAGTTTTAAGACATTGCCAACGGTTCTTCCGTACATTACATAGTTGATTTGATATTAAGTAAATGGCTAGTCTCGTTCATGTTGACTAGTAATTCTGGAAGGTTAATATTGAATACCGCAAACCAGAGACCAGCACACTCCCGATTAACTGAAAGTTGTAAAAACTTTGCCGAGTAGTGCAAATTAACTGAGGAGAAGTGATGAGGAGACGTGAAGAGGAGACGTGACGCGGAGACGTGACGCTCCGTGTTGCGAGAGCAGCTCATTAGGGAAAGTGTACGACGCGTCACGATGACGTCGCAGAAGTGAAACGGGCTCTTCTAAGCAGCTGAGTCAAAACCGCCGAGAGAAATCTACTGACTCCTCTTCTCTGAGCTCATGAAAGCTGTTTTTAGAAGTAACTTGTTTTCCGTGCCGTGTTCAGCGAGTCCAGCACAAGTACACCCCCCACCCCCCGGCTCACAGTGTTGTTTTATCACCGACCCAGCGCCAAATGCGCTGCCGAAAGACGGCAGCATCTGCTCAGGCTAACTGCTAGGCTAGCTCCGCGAGCTAACACCGGCTGTGCGCTCAGGTCCGGGAATGAGAAAGCGGAACACCCGATAGCCGAGGAGGCGGTTCGTCTTCGTTAATGATTTGAGGGAACAGATGATTGTGCAGTGAACTAAAGACAGGCGGCAGACACATCGGGGGTTTGGCAGTGAAGAAAACCCAGCGCTTGCATCAAGCTAACGTCAAAGGTTAGGTGCATACTTGAGCTAACAGCTGCTAACATTAGCTGTCTCAGCCCAGGTGCTGCCTGCTACAGTCAGCCTGTGGAGCTCCGGGCGCCGAGACAAGCGATGGCTTGTAACCGCGCGGCGGACTTTGCGTGCCAGGCAAATGGAGAGAACACACCGGGACGAATGTCCGGTACTGGCCGATCGTGTCGCCTCCGGTCCGAGTCCGAGTCCGAGGTAGTACCGACTGCGAAGAGCCTAGCGCGGCTGTGCAGCAGGGACGAGGCGGAGCGGGCAGCGGCTCTGGAGGAGCTGAGCCAGGGGGTTCTGATGTGTCTGGGACTGGACAAGCCCGGTACGGCACGACTGAGCAAACCGACTCTCCTGCATCTGCTTCGGCTGTCCCGGTCGTGTCCTCTGCAGGAGGTGCGGGGGAGGGCGACCGAGCTACTGCGGACTGCCCAGGTAATGTTGGGATACTCTCTTCCTAGACCCACAGGGACCCTCAGACCCGGGCAGCGGACTGACAGCTCATGCGAGATTAAAAACGGGCAGCAGTTTGCCAAATCATCGCGACTATAACTTTTTTTTTTCTTTTTTTTTCCAAAATGAAATACCAACATTTAACCGGATGATTGATAAACAGAGCCACAGGTCGACTCAGCCTCACTTATCAGCTGGTTTATATTTCCGTCCTGCTTAGATTGCAGGTTATTTCATCAGACGCGTTAACTGTAGGAGGTGATGCAAGTCTCAGCCGCGGTGTATCTGTGCACAAACAAGCAGGCTGGACACGCCCCCTCTCGCTGTACTGAAGAACACCGGACACGCCCCCTCTCGCTGTACTGAAGTACACCGGACACGCCCCCTCTCGCTGTCCTGAAGAACACCGGACACGCCCCCGAGTCTCCGCGCTGCTTCTGGAAATAACAACAAGTTCGAACTGCGCTTCGCTTTAATTCGTCCGCTCTGTCGGAAAATAACGAGCGGACACTTTGTCTGAGGTCCCGTGATGTCTGTGAGTCCTGCGCTCGGCTTGTGTGTGTAAACTTACAGGCTGCCAGTTACAGTACAGCTGCTCGGGTCTAAAGTAGGTCTAGTCAAGTTCAACGGGGTTGAAGCTGTTTGCAGATATCTTTTTAGATCGTCATAAAATGTTCTACAGCCATTATTCATTGTCTGTACATGTAGATTCACTCAGTTAAACCCTTTTAAAGTTCAATTTCTCTTGTTTGCTCAGAACATTTTTGAAATTGGAGTCATGTATAAACACAGGTTTCAGAAGACCTTTTTAAAGTAAAGTTGAATAAGTATGTTAATAATAATGATTGGGCTATTTCGTTAATCAGTTAATGTCATATTTCATGCCCCAAAAAAAGTAATACGGGTCCCAGTTCCTGCTCTCACTTCTGAGAGTTTGCTGTTGTACTTTGTCTCAAGTGATAAACTTAAAGTAAACTTAAGGTTTTAGGTTTAGACTTTAAATAGTGATTTTCATATTAGATCAAACGATTAACCAAGAAGATAATTGGCAGATTAATCAGAAAATAAAATATTAATTATTTATTCACTGTGTCTTCCATACTACCAGGAACAAGGAGTTGAAGTACCTCGGGCTCTGGCCACAGGTCCAAGTGCCTTCATCCCTGCAAAACAGGTGTGTATTACTTGGTACATGTCCCGATTAAAATAGATATTCAAAAGTGTCCCTTTATTGAAACATTTGTGTCATTAAACATTAATTCAAAATGTTCCTATCCATTTTTCAGAGTTGTGGTCTCACAAGTTGATTTCGGTGTATCACTCACCTAGTGCCTGCGTTTAATCTCCGGAATTTAAACGACTTGCCTAATTCAGTGTTAGTATACTTGTTTTTCTATTTTTAGATTTGCTCCTTGCCTCAAATTTCCTTGTCATTTTTGTGAGGAAAAAACACTGATGCCTTCCTATGTGTGTGTACCACATACCTTATAATACTAAAGAGTTGATTGAGTTGTGTGGATAATTATTCTGCTGCAATATTGCAGCCCCTGTTGCTTCATGTCATCAGGGGAAGCAACACTAGTGACGTATTGCCTATGCTGATGACTAATCACGTTGCTTTCTTATGTGACTCACTACAAACTTTCCACAGAAGAAAGTGGGAATGTTGTTGTTCTGCCCACTAGAAGAGAAACATTTTTCAAGTGAATCCTTGCCTGTGTTCTTGAATATATTAGAAAATATAATGTGAACTTAATTGTCAGGGAATCATTTGTCATGTGTGAACTCTCCCTCTCTAGATGCTGAAAGAAGAATTGGACCAGGACGTCCTGATGGAATCCTTTCTGTCACTGGGTCGTTTGGACCACATCACCATGGTGATGGCCCTGCACCCTGCCTACCTCAGCTGCTTCCTGAGGGCCCAGCATGCTATGTTGGAGTTGGACGGGCCCTTGCCCTTTCACTGGAGACATTACATTGCTGTTATGGTAAGAAAGCATCAAAAAAATTATGAGACTTGAACTGTACTTAAACATAATAAAAAACATTATATAATTTTTTCTCACAACCAGCTGAATATAAAAGTGAATAGTGAATCAAGTGTTTGGTTCATAATTTTTGAGCAGAGGCAAGATATTACAAGACTGTTGAAACATTCAAAATAATTGCAGCTCTTTTTTTCTAACAGTGTTTTTATGTTTTGTGTCTTCTCATACAAGCATTTAATAATTTTGTTTTTATGGTTGTGCCTTTATTCCGGCCTCTAATGGTAGTTGGAAAATACCCCAATATTGCAGTTATACAGTTATATTCATACTGCAGCTGAAATGCTGTTTCCCCTGCAGCCCATTGCTTTTACTGTCCCAGTCAATTGAACTGTAGTGACCAATAAAAGTCTGGGTCAAGTGACACTAATACACCTTTAGCTTTTTAACATTTCCAACAGAAGCTCTCACTGTGCCACAGCTGGACGCACAAATGTGCAGTGCATAAAATGAATGATGTAAAGTTTGATGGTGCCAGTTACAGTAGCTAGTACTGCTGACAGTAATAACTGTTGTCAATGCTCGATCCTTAATGAACCAGAATCAAAGTCGTCAGTGACTTTATATGCTGCCATGTGAAATCTGCGCCTGTTCTTACGGCTACAAATGCTACGCAGTTTGTGCTTTTACGCTGCAGCCTACAGAAAAAACGGATGTTTTTGATGTTTTATCATTATGTGATGCTCCACTTTGGACTTGTGTAACAGGTCAGTGACTCATCGGTTTTTCAGTGTCCATTGAACCAATGCAGGTCTCTGTATACCGATTACCAGCAGAAGAAGGGACAGATTGTAGACATATATATTGACAGATTTAAAAGTTGTGTTCTAAAGCCCTACAGAATATAATTGTTAATTATTGTCTTCTTCTGAATTACTTTCCATTGAGGGTAATGGCAATAAAAAGTGTGCAGAGAGCCCAGTCAGTGGGTGTACAGTATGTATATTTAAGAGCCCTGCAGTTGTCAAATTTGACTATTAAGCAAAAACACAAATTTAAAAAAATAAGAAGACAAATATTGCCCAGGGAAAGAAGTTAAAAAAAGGCCAAAAGTAAAATTTTGTAGGAATGCTTAAATATTGAAAACTATCAGATCTTGAACACAGGAGGAAGATGACGGATGCAAATTGTCAGGTCATTTTCTTTTTGTGTTGTCCAGATACCGCCTCCTAGCGATCCACTAACAGACCTGCCCACCCAAGACTCTTCCTATACACTACATCATATTAGCTGTCCTTTCACTTCAGATATACCAGTCATAATCAGTTGTTTTGCTTTTGTCCTTGATATCTATCGGCATTAACAGTCCTTTTCTACTATGTCGTTCTTATAAACAGTTTGGAGTTTGGACTCTGCCCCTGTTTGTTGCCCCGTATGTTAACTTGGAACCTTCCTGACGCCCCACAGGCTGCAGCTCGACACCACTGCTCTTACCTGGTGCAGCAGCATAGCACAGGCTTCCTGGAGGCGGGAGGACAGGAGAGCTGGCTGGGCAGCCTGGAGCACGCTCCCACTAAACTCCGAAGCCTGCAAACACTCAACAAACTGCTGGCACACAGGCCCTGGCTCATTACACAGCAGCACATCCAGGTCAGACACCACAACATCTGTTTGTCTCACTCACCAGCTCTGCCTCTGTGTGCTCACACTCTATTCATACACTGTAATAGAAATATGATTTAATACATGACTTCTGGAATGACTCTTGCTTCACACTAAGAAACACACACCCAATACTCAGTAATAAACAGATTTTTTTGGACTCTTACTTAATCTTCACTGGAGGCTTGCAAGAATCAGTGACTTTCTTTTTGACATTTATTTATATATAACCTCTAAAGAAAAATGTCACTGATTCAAATCACTTCTTAAAACACTTCTAGTACACCATGTTATTACCTACATGCATTGTCTTGTTTTATTTATTGTTGTTTTATTTGTTTATTGTAATTGTTTTATTGCTGTATTTTAATGTTTAACAACTGTATTCTTCTTATCTTATTTGCCTCAGTTCTGAAATATTTTTATCATGTTTCAACCATGTAAAGCACTTTGTAACTGTTTTTTGAAAAGTGCTGTACCAATGCAAATTATTAGCATTATCACCATTTTGTAGTTTAGCAGTGGATGGTTTCACTATAACATTCAATTAATTGTGCTATTGTTATCATAAATAGTCAGAATTTAGACACTTAGTACGCATGGCAATCCCTCCAATGGTTGTTATTTCATTATCTTCCCGTCGGTCCTGCAGGAGCTGGTGTGTCCTGGCGCAGAGTCTCGCTGGTCCCTGGCTGAACTCATACACGCCGTGGTGCTAATGGCACACGCCCACTCGCTCTGCTCCTTTGTATGGGGCTGCGGCTTAAACCCAGAACACGACCACGTCGGAGGTCACACCTTCCAACCTCCTTCGCCGGGTCACCTTCCTCGTAGCCCCCATAGCCCCGCACATGAGAACGGCAGGCAAGAGGTGAGTCCCTTTTGGCTGGACCGCAACAGCGTGACCGACCCTTTGTAACACCATAGCTCAGCCAGCCAATGTTCCCTTTTGGCAGTTGCTCTTTCAACCCATTTCGTTAAGGAAACAAAGTACTAAGAAAGTCGCTAAAGCCCGCCTCTCTTTTTATCTTCAGTTGGTCGAGGGGGCGATGGAGGTGGAGGTGCTGATGAAGAGGATGGTGGAGCTGCAGCAGCAGCAGGAGGAGGAGTGCACGCAGGAGGAGATGGTGACTCGCTTTGAGAGGGAGAGGAGCGAGAGCATACCAACAGGTACAGACATGCCGCTTTCACCTTTGTGCCTCTCGTACATTCATCGCGTTGACATTTGTTCACTCACCTCTTCCTGTTTGACGTTTGTTTTTTTGTAGCGGTGGTGCGAGGAGCCCCACCTGACCTGGTGCTGTGCCTGGTGGACGAGCCGGAATTCAGATACGAGGACTTTGCGCCCCGAGGAGAGCAGGCTCCGCCAACAATGAGAGCACAGGTAGTTTGAAGCATTTCTCTCGGTGCTCACGTTTTTTTTGTAGATAGACTATGGCAAAAGTTCAACGTTGTGGTCAAGTTCATTATTTGAACAGTGTAGCGCTTGAATAGTTGTAAAAATAAGTTAACAATAGATCCAACTTGAATTGATTCCAGCAGTAAATTGTATATTATTGGGATTTGTGTTTAACATTTTTGACTATTTTATGACACGTCAAAAATTATATGATTAATCGATTGATTGTAGAAATGAATATCAGATGCTAAAAAAATTACTTGTACACTTAATTGTTTGTGATTAGTGTCATAGGCTTGTGTGTTGATGTTGGTGTCTGGTGTGTGCAGGACTATTCATGGGAGGACCACGGCTTCTCTCTGGTCAATCGATTACTTCCAGACATGGGCCAACTCCTGGACGAGAAGTTCCAGGTACCCACAAATTCAAAGTGATAGAATTACATTCATTATTATCAATAAGTTTACTATCAGACCTGATAATAAACCTGTCATATCAGACCTGGGAGGATTAGCTTGGGTTTACATATTTGTTCGCAAAGGTACTGGATTCAGAGGTCACTGAAGTTCACTGAACTCATTGTCATGTTCAAGAAAACACCATCAGGCCTCTAAAAATGATTAAAATGAAATTTGAACTTTGTTCACACATCCTAGACATGCATCCCATAATGTGGATGACGAGACATTGCTTCACATTCACAGGTGACAGGCAAAGAAAGACATCAAAATGTTTGGAATGGACTGTCGGGGAAGATGCATCGTGGTCTTGCTCATACACAACCCGACAAAGAGATTGTTAGGAAACACAAGCGAAAAAGTAAATTTCGGAGAATGTGGGGAAAACGCAGACCAGTCTTTTGAAGTGTCTGTCTCGGCAACCGGATGACGAGATCGCTTTCACGTCTTCGTCTTGGATTGCAGAACTTAAATTGATTCACTAAAAGAGAAGACATGGGTTTGGTTTATTAAAATGCAAAAAAAATTGTCACGTTAAATTAAAGGTGGTGAGCAACTTGACATATAACAGGATGGCCATGCATGAAGGTGTGGACACGCACACTCTGAGAAAAGCTCTGTGGAACTACATCCACTGCCTCTACGGGATACGGTCAGTAAAACACACTGTTAACCAGTCATATGTGCAACTTATTTTGTTGTTGTTTTCATTCTTGTATTTGCTGTGTCACTAACTTGTTTTACTGTTCGTGTGCAGGTATGATGATTATGACTACGGCAGCGTGAACGTGTTGTTGGAGCGCTCTATGAAGTTGTTTGTTAAAACCATGGCCTGTCACCCCGAGCAGACCACGGCACGTATTTACCACGCTTTCTGGAGACACTTCAGACACTCTGAAAAGGTACGACTGAGTTCAAACACGCCCCGGACGCAGCCGCTTCAGTCAGTCAATGAATCATTCAACATCTTAACATGGCATCTCTCTTAGAAATTAATCATTTGATTTTTTGAGTGTCTCACCTTTTCCCTTCTTCTTTAATTGTCATTAGTCACCTAGTTACCAGAAAATAATGAGATGTTTTTTTCCCCTTTTTTTTTGCAGGTTCACGCAAACCTTATCGTGATGGAAGCCCGGCTCCAGGCAGCCCTTCTCTACACCTTACGAGCCATCACACATTACATGAGATGACACAGTCCCTCAGGTTTTTGCAGATGCTGAGCCAGCTGTGACATACCACAGCCCAATGCATTACACAACAGCAACATTAAAGCTTACACACACACACACACACACACACACAACACACTACACTGAATGTTTGTATATGCATATCTTATGTTTAAGTGTTAATGTTTGTCGATGCTGCTTCGCAATCGAGATAAGTAGTTTTTAAAATGTGTTACTTATTTTGCACTGAAACCTTTCAGGTTTTGTTTCCCCATGTGTCTGTCACTCGCAGACATGTCCACACGTTACATGTCAGGTGTTCAACCAAATCATGAATCAAGGTGTACTCCTTGCAGAATTTTTGTTGTTTAATTTGTCTCGTTTCTTCTGACCAATATCACTTCTTCAACACTCTTGGACTCCTCGAGCCTCAGTCCTCTCTGTCTGCAGCGCATGGAGGCTGAGCTAACGAAAAATCATAAAGACAAAATAACTTGTATTTTTATATACAATAAAAAGTTACATTGCTATCAAAATAAAACAAAAGTGTTGGGAGTTTAAATCAGTTCTACACTTATAAAGTTGTATTTAAAGCTTAGGTATTTTACTGGACATCATGTGCATGGAGAAAAAATTTGAGTCCACAATATCATTTGATCCAACAGGCCGTTTGTCTGATTTTCTGCATTATTTAAAAGTTATGGATGTATTTGCATGAACATTTTTTTAATCAAAGATAAGTCTGTTTTGGTAAAAGGCGATTCAATTATGGGAGAGGTTCAGATCCAGATCCAGGAATCTTTTTGAAGGCTAAACAGCATGTAGGTAGGGGATTGCTGAGCCTTTTTTTCTTGATATATAATATTTGAAGGGAAATGTAAATAAAAGTATATATTTTGAATTTTAAAATTAATTTGATGTCCCTAATAAGTGAAAAGCATAGCTCAACAAAAGCTGACGTTACTGCCTTTTCCCCTGACGTTACATTGACGCACCACAAGATGGAGACAAAGGCTTTGAGCCACCATCAGTCACTACAGTTACTCGGGTCAGCTCAGGGTCGCAGCGGTGTGACAGCACATCCGTTTGTCGACTTAAACAGCTGTAAGTGTATGATGAGGTAATCCGACAGCAAAACTGCACAAAACGGAAAAGTCTCCCCTCATTAAGAGTTTTTCTTTAGACTTCCAACTCTTCTGGTACAGACGCGGATGTTGCACCTCGACAGGTCTTCCTGTAGTTCACACAAAATGCATCGCGTGTGCAGCTGGTTACCGCAGGTCATCGATGTGTCTGCGGGCTTTAACCCTCTTGTGCTTCACATCAACTTGAAGTTGATGCAGGTCAGAACGTTTATGTCAGTTTAACCTACTGCTAATCATGATGGAAACTCTGGGCTGATGATAAGGGTGAAAGCATATGTGGGATGTGTAAAAGTTTTTTTTTTTAAATTGCTCTAAGTTATAAGCTTAAGTTCTTGGGTGATACACCCTGACTAAAAGCCTGTCCCCTTATTTCTAAAACAAATAAACAACCAAACAAAACAGTCTAACTAAACTATATTCTCATTTTTACATTAGATGTAATTGGTTCTTTTACATCTGTCCGCTGGTGCACGCGCGCGTTCGTCTGGGCTGGACCTCGTCGCGTGCGTCGAGTCCCTTCCGGACGGGGCGCGGGCGCGAGCGCGAGCGCGCTCACACCTTCCATTTCACTGGCGCCCGTAGCTCGCGGCTCTTCCCATCTTCGTGCGTCCCGCGAGGCCCCGGACACCGGCGACTCTCACCCCCGTCCCAGGTGCGGCTGACCCCGGGAGTCATCGGGACGACGACGAGTTTTGTGTCCGGTATGTCTGCTGTGTTTTATCATGTAATGTGTGTGGCACTTAAAGCGTTAGTGATGATGGAGTGTGAGTGGTCCGTTCATATGATTTACCAGCACTGTATGGAGAGGTAGTTTTTTTTTATGACATGGATTTGTTCATTTTGTTCAGTATGTGTGAAAGAAGTTACATGGTAGTTTGTTAACTCAGTTGAAAAGAAGCACCAAACAAACCAGGATGGGGGTTTTCAGCAGCCCACCAACACCAGCCATAGTCACCTCTGTCCATTTATTTGTTCACACATCATTTGTTGATGTTACAGCTTTCAAATTGGGCTCGCTGTTACATAGAAGGAAGTTTGGCCCCGTGAGAGGTGAATGAAGTGAGAAGTTCATACAGTGCAGCCGCCGGCACTTCCACTCTTCTGGTGGACCGACGCCACCAGAGGATGATGTTTGGAAATCCAACTGCCGGTACTGCTGTGTTGAAACAGTGGAGTCTACCACAGAGTTTTGTCAAACGTTCTCAGAAGTAGGATCTCTTCTCATGAAAGATCTTTTAAGTGGAGAAGATGGTATTCAGTTTAAGTAGTAGGAGAAGGGGGGTAGTCTTTCCACACCTGAGTCTAGGATAAAGGATCTTGTTGTTGTTGGGAATATGGGCTATACAAGTATCTAAAAAACTTTGATTGATTGACTTTGAAAAAAAGGTCAAAGGGTCAACGGATTAATTAAAGTATAGGATATGGATCTTTGGCAAACACTGTCTGCATCCTCTGCCGTAATTGTACTGCACACCTGTCAGATTTTTATCGATGCGTTTTCAAAATGGTCTTTTTGGTTTAACGTCTTCTCTCCGTCAGATTATATTCAATATTCCTAAGGAGCACGTTCCTTCAGTAAACGACTGTGATTTTATTTAGCATCACATCTACAGGAAACCATTTTGAGGAAAAGGCAGAGCTGCGTGTTTCCTCGGCTTGTCCTTCCCTCTGAGGTGTGTCTGTGGCCTTCCCTCGGCCTGACTGGTGCAGGTGTTTGTTCCCCTCACAGTGCCAGATGAGAGGTGGAGGTTGTATATTCTCTGTTTCAAAACACTGAAAGTTTCTCGTGGCTCTGCGTGGAGGAGTTGTCGTGGAATTTTGAGGTCCGGATAGGGAAAAATGCGATTAGCTCTTCCAAGGCCGTGCTTCATCACTTCCTGTTTCTTTACGAGGTCAGTTCCTGTCTTGAGCCTCGGGGTTAGGCAGGAAGGAAGGGGGCGTGTATACAGTATATTTTTTTGTGGCGTGTATATGTAGTTTTTGTTCCCTGGGTGGAGAGTGTCAGCCGAATGTGGTGTGTTGATGGGGACGTCTTCAGACACAATTGGACCTGAGAAAGTCTGGTCTTCATTTTGGTCTCACTGTTATTGGCCCTAAGAGATGAGCTCTGAGTGTTTAACCAAAGAAACTGACTTCATGTAAACGTTCATGTTTGCTCTCCTACAAAGTCCTCTGTAACAAAAGGAAGTGATGACTTCATGTGGAAACAGGACGTCCCGATGACCATTCTACTGTCATGGCTGTATCCCTCTGGTTTCTGTGTGTGTGTGTGTGTGTGTGTGTGTGTGTGTGTGTGTGTGTGTGTGTGTGTGTGTGTGTGTGTGTGTGTGTGTGTGTGTGTGTGTGTGTGTGTGTGTGTGTGTGTGTGTGTGTGTGTGTGTGTGTATGTGTGTGTATGCACTGAGTATGTGTTACGCGCCGCACGAGGGGTTCGGTGACAGCCTGCTTCCCATTGTCCTATCATTCCTGCCCCACTCACACTCTGCATCCTGTCGGGCTTCCTGCTAACGAGGGAGAGGGTCGGAGTGAAAGGTAGGTGAGAAACCCGCGGGAGAAAACACGAAAAACAGGAGAGGGATTGGAGAAAGTCACAGAAATTGTGTAAAAGTACCAACAAAACAAAAAAAAAACCCTCTACAGATCTGGACAATTGTTTGTGTGTCACTCCGTGTTCCCATGGTGAATTCCCAGCTGGGACCAGCTTATCTGCAGTCCACCGTGCAGGAAAGGGTGTGTCATCAGGATTTGGATGTTTGCGAGTTTGACGACGGAGGGTGATGCCATTTTGATTTTTTTCAGAGTTAACTGAATGTTTGCTAATGCTTTTTAGGTCAGAAATGATGATCTTCCCTTTATTGTTCATAGTGTACAAATTGACATCAAATTACCTTTGTGCAGTAGTGGAAAGTTACTAAGTGTATTTCCTAGAACCCGACTGATATATCGGTTGGCCGATGATGTCGGCTGATGTGAGCCTTTCACAGACATGTCGGTGTTGGCGTTTATTTTTGCAGATGTGAAAACCTTTATCTTACAGAATAGACAATGCAGAAATTATGTGCATTCATGTTTATACATTAAATGTCGTGTCAATTCTTAATTTGGTTGTCTTTCTGTTTCAGGAGCAATCTTTATTGACGGTTGCATCATTCAGAAATGACTGTGAGCATTTTGTTGTTACATCATAGTTTCAACTGGCAGATAGTGAAAGATGGTGTTCACGTGACACTTTTCATTACTTAGCTTCAGGAGGCAAAGAGGAACTCAGGCTAATTTTTAAATTTATCTGGTGTGATCACTTGAGCAGAACTCTTTTCACACACCTAAAAGGTACTAACAAGTATTTAGGTAGACTGCGTGTTACCCCATCTACCCTCACCACTGTACACCCACTCACTCACATGCACACACCCACTGCTCGAGCGCAAACTTTTTTTAGTGGATTGAAAAATTAACAGAATTCACAAAGCACAGAGGAAATGCATGAACGTGCGTTGTGTGTGCGCGTATTTGCCGTTTGAAACCCTTTGTCCTGTGGGTCCGAGTGTTGTGCCGTATATGTAGTAAATAGCGTTTCACAAGGGTGTTTCTCTCATGCACGAAGGCCTCAGTCGACTGAATTATCTCAGCTCCTCCGCGCAGAGAGGTAGGCGGATGGTCGAAACTAAATTTGGACAACAGGAACTCCGCCGAGAGAAATGACTGCGTGGCCGTTTCGTAAACATTCGAAAAAGTGTTCACACGCAAATGTGAGCGTGTGAATACATATTCCTGCTATTCTGCCGATCCCGTCGATGGTCATCTGACAATCTTAGAAAAGACCAGAAAGAGGGGATGAGCCAAAAGGGCAGCAGCGATGTAAAGGCCTCTTTTACGTCCTCTGTCACTTCTCCTCTCCGTTGTTTTATCTCACAGAGGAAGAAGTTGGCAGCTGGAGGTGAATGGAGGGAATGTTAAAGGTTAGAGTCAGACGGGTGTGGGTCAGGAGGAGTAAACAGCAAACAGACGGGAAGAGAGGTGTGTGTGCGTGTGTGCGTGTG
Source organism: Scophthalmus maximus (assembly GCF_022379125.1). Taxonomy (NCBI): domain Eukaryota; kingdom Metazoa; phylum Chordata; class Actinopteri; order Pleuronectiformes; family Scophthalmidae; genus Scophthalmus; species Scophthalmus maximus. The sequence goes on along the minus strand of NC_061536.1, from coordinate 5,487,901 downwards.
TGCGTGTGCGTGTGCGTGTGCGTGTGCGTGTGTGTGTGTGTGTGTGTGTGTGTGTGCGTTTGTGCGTGCGTGCGTGCGTGCGTGCGTGTGTGTGTGTGTGTGTGTTTCCAGGAAAGGGGGGAGTCATCCGAGGGGTGGACAGGAAACTCTAACAGGGTAACTTCCTGTAGCTCTCCTGATGGCTGACCTGATAGTGAATGAGTTTTTGCGTGCAGGCATCTGCACATGTAAGACTGTCACGTATGAGGCCCTTAATAGCTCCTGTTGCTTCAAGGGTTGAGAGGCATTTCAGAGAAATGTGTTGCGCGGACGGGACAAACCACTGGCGCTTGTCTCTTAGGGAGCCCTGGTGTTTTCTCAAAATGAAAATGAATAACTTTTGTTTTTGTGCCGTGCTGGCGTAATCTGTATTGTTCTTCCTGTGTGTGACTTCCCTCACATTCCTCACTAGGTGGGGAGGCTGCAATCCGGAGTTCAGTCAGCTTGAAAAGTTGCCTGTATGAATCTCAGAGCCACTCTATATTCATTTACCTGTTTATTAGGTACACCACAACAGTCTTGGAATAAGTCCTACTGTAATGAAGGTAACAGTATTCATCTTGGTCGAAAACTTTAGAGAGGCGTCGCTTCGACTGTCATTTTGTTGCTGCCAGTTCTGTTTAGAGGGTGTTTCCAATATTTAGTTCACACCATTTTTATTGACGAGGGTAGCCTTAGTATAAGAAAAAAGTTCTGCAATTGAGGATTTCTTTTATTATGTGGGGACCTTCTGAAAATGGATCATTTCAACCTCCATGACGGTACTGATGGATTCACCGCAGGGCTGTTAACAGACAACACAATGTATTGTTGAATCATCCGCTAATAAGGTGTTAGGGGACGGTTTTTCTTATAATGATAACAACAGTAGTAATACAACTTGCAAGTGTTGCAGCCAACTAGCAAGTCGTGGTTGGAGGATTTTAGTCTAAGGCTTGGAGCATACAAGCGGCTGGACGTAGCTTCGTATTTACCACTCCTCAGACATGAGAGTGTAAATGATCATCGTCTTACCCTCTGCCAGGGGGTATTTCCCAAAATGTCACGCAAAGGTGTACACAATAATTTGAGCGCCCTTGAGCAAGGCACTTGGCAGTGGGCGCTCAGGTTGATTGGGAAAGCTCATGATGGCTGGACGTGGGCGTCTGTAGCTGCACACAGAGTGTTGAACAGTCCTCGCCGTGTGTTATTTCCTCCTGATGTTGGCACCAGCTTTTGCTTTGTCAACACCCGTGCTACTGAAACAATGCGGTTCGCTCAAAACTGGAAGTCCGAATTGCGTTCATGTGTGCACACCGACACAATACCCTATGTGAAATGCATTTCACTTTGTCACATTGAGTCAGTTACTGTACCCCCCTAAGTGTATAGGCGCGCGCGCGCACACACACACACACACACACACACACACACACACACACACACACACACACACACACACACACAGCTGTTGGCCAGAGAGAGAATGACTCTTGAAACAAAAAGGGAAGTGGCTAACCTCACATCTCTCTCTCTCTCTCTCTCTCTCTCTCTCTCTCTCTCTCTCTCTCTCTCTCTCTCTCTCTCTCTCTCTCTCTCTCTCTTTTCTTTACGTGGAGCTGTCTCGTCTCTGACTCTCCCTTCACGTGTCTCTTTGTTCACGCTTTACCGCTCTTGAGCTTTCCTCCGCCACCGTCTCCCTCTCTGCTCCTCTGCCACTCATCCGCTCTTTGCCCTGCTCTCTCATTCCACCCCCATTGTCACTCATCTCTCCCCCTTTTTCTTTTTTTCTTTACTCAGTGGCGATGGTGATTGACAGATGATCTGACAGAGGAAGACATCAGGTGAGAAAAAGTTAACTTCTCCTTCCCGTCTTACCTCCACCCCCTCTTCCCTCTCCCCCCTCCTCCTCCTTCTTGAGGGAAGTTGTTTTTGTTTAAAGTTTGTTACTGTTGTTGCCACTGTTTTCACTTTCACCCAGTGTGTCTTTCTCAGTCAGACAGAAATAAGGGGAAACAGATTTCTTAATATAAGAAAAAATTGAATACAATTATTGGAAACTGACTTTGTGATAATTCTCTTAAAATGTTTTGATAAATGGAGATACTGTTATTCATTATTAAGTAATCACTGTAATGTAATGGGATTTTGCTCATGAATTTAGATTATTCTAAATTGAGTTCTACTCATCCTGTCGCACTGAAAAAAAAAGTCCTCAAATCTGACAGAAATAATGTGCCTGGGCTTGAGACACAGTTTTTAACAGATGGAGTTTGAATGATGTGGATGTTTATCATGGAATACATAATCAAGTTGCATTATGGGAAATGTAGGATCTGTTCTTTCTGGGGAAGGACACGAACTCTGGACTAAAAGTAGAAAAACATATCTTGGATTTTGCTGCTTTTATTTCTGAATACTAAATCACTGGATTGAATGTTGGATTTGTATATTCCTTCTGTTGTCATCTCTGTCCACAAGCATGTTGCTGTGAATAATTATACATATGCCAGATTCAAGAAAAGTTTTTAGCGACAAGCAGCAATGAAGACGAGCTAAATTTTGCTCCTTTCACAGACGCTGTCTCCGTTCTGGCTATTATGGGGTGTGCCTGTTGCAAGCAGAAGTCCGCCAAGGCAGCAGCAGCAGCAGCAGCAGCAGCATCAGCAGCAGTAAACATTGCAGATCTGTCTCCTAGCAACGCAGATGGAGGGTCGTCCACGGGCATGACCCAGGGCCGTTACTGTCCCGACCCCACTCAGGCTATCCCAGACTTCAACAAGGGCTTCTCATGCAGCACCATCTTCCCCAACCCCAACGCACACCAACGGCCTGGATGCATAACTAGTACGACTGTGTGTGCGTGTGTGTGTTCGATTCAATCTTTATCATGAATGATCCCCATTCTTTTTTCTAAATGTCGTGTGCATTACTTTTTACACATTTCCCTCTGAATTTAGCGTGTTTGTATCTTTGGAAACTTTGGTATCACTACTAGATTTTTGAAAATAATCTGTGGGTTTTCACTTTTTTTTTGCTGCAAGGCATGGATTTTATGACTGATGCACCATCAGAAGTTCAGTGGCATGAACCAGTGTACTGTATATAACTTGTAAAGTCTTTATTTCCTTGTGTCTTTGTGTAACCACGTGTGCAGGTGGTGGAGTCACGCTCTTTATTGCTCTGTATGATTATGACGCTCGCACCGAAGATGACCTCACTTTCCAGAAAGGAGAGAAATTTCAGATCATCAACAATACGTGAGTCCAAATGCGCTGACAGTGTCTCTGACAAAAAGATTTGACATTGTGCATCGAGAGATGATAAATTTATGTTAAATATGTGTGACCAGTGTTAAATGACATCAGCTATGACTCCATCCATCAATTGGTTATACTTCTTATCCTTTGAGGGTTGCCGTGACATTTGACTTTAGACGAGAAGCGGGATAAACCCAGACAAACAACCATTCGCACTCACAATTGCCTGTTAACCTGCATGTCTCTGGACTGTGGGAGAACCTGGAGGAAACCCCACACACCGAATCACCTTGCCGCCCCTCAGCTATGACTCCAGAAATGAGATGAATTGCTTTGCATACATTGAATGCCACAGGCTGCGATTGGGGTTCCATGAATTAACACTGCGAGGCTGGAAAAGCTTGCAGTCCTCAAAATATGTTTTTTTCCCATTCTAGAAATCTAAAATAAGTTTGAATGATGATGATTAAATTCTGTTTTGCTGCCTGGGTAGTCCCGCAGTGTCTTCAACTAAGTTCACACACATGTTCTTTGTCATCTTGACAACTTTTTGTGTTCTCTTTCGTTTTGTGTGCATTTTTAGAAATAAGAATGGTGACACTTCAAAGCCATTATTACACATACACACTTAAGCAGGACTAAATTGGACATTTGTCGTAATTTCATTTAATTTTACTCTTATGAAAAATACTAATATTAAGTCATATCTATACACGGAAATTAATGTTTTTTGTGTGATTTGTTAGAGAGGGCGACTGGTGGGAGGCTCGATCTTTGGACACCGGAGACTCGGGTTACATCCCCTCCAACTACGTAGCTCCTGTTGACTCCATACAGGCTGAGGAGTGAGTACGAACACACACACACACACACACACACACACACGGCACTCTAAGTAATGACAGTCTGAAAGTTCTTCTCTTTAAATGATTGACATGATGTCCGAGTGCAAAGATCCCATGATGTGTGCTGTTGCTGTGGTGACCCATGTGTTGTTGTCATGGTGACAGGTGGTATTTTGGGAAGATGGGGAGGAAGGATGCGGAGAGACAACTTCTGGGCCACGGCAACCAGAGGGGAACTTTTCTCATACGAGAGAGCGAGACCACAAAGGGTAAAGAAACCACACACACGTTTTAATGAATCTCTCTTTCTATCTCTCACCTATACCTTGTGCTGTGCTTCCTTGTCCTCACTTTCCCTCCCTTGTCCTCCTCCCATCCCTTTTCAGGCGCTTACTCTCTGTCGATCCGTGACTGGGACGACAACAAGGGAGAACACGTCAAGCATTACAAGATCCGCAAACTAGACAACGGTGGCTACTATATCACCACGAGGTCACAGTTTGACACCGTTCCGCAGCTGGTAGAGCACTACACAGGTGAGACACATGAACACATGTGCAGGTCACTAATGCATCCTCTTCAGAGTAGGGAAGCATTTTTTTCAACATGTAGCTTTAGGTTGCAGAGCTCCTTCTCACATGCATTTTTTGTCTCAAATACCTTGAGTCCTTGTAAATCATTCACTAAATACTTCAAATCTGTCTAAAACCAGTGGTAAAAGTACATTAACTCAAGCACTGTACATAAGTACAATGTTGTGGTGTTTGTTCTCTCTTGCTTACTTATTTCTATTAGATGCTACTTTATTCTGCTGCTCTGCTGCCTCAGTTTGACATCTTCAGAGTCAGATTTTGCATGAAATTATATAAAATGTAATTCCTTGTTGTTGATGAAGTACATCATTATACTGCTGCTTACATTAGAGTTATAATCTTCCAATGTAATATTTATATGATATGAAAGTCTGAGATCTTTTGATGTTGCTGATAATACACTTGCACTTTAGGTTAAATAAGGTTTTGAATTCAGAGCTTTTACTTGTGAGTGTTTTTTACCTTGTGGTCACACCTCTAATTCTTAAGTAAAGGATTGGCTGATTTCTTCTTCGATTCACTGGTCCTGACTATTTAAGCTTGTTTGTGTGAAAAAAAAAACACCAAACCTTGGTTCACAACCTCCACTTCCTGTTTTCTCTGTCAGTGTGAATATGCCCCCCTGTGGCTTGTGCTGATGTAGCAAACACTCTGCAGTGAGTGCACTTTTCATGACACGATCCTCAACAGAGACCTGAGAGATCTGTTCACATATGATGGACTTTAAAAAAAATTGCTCAAAAGTCTCTGTTTTGTCTTCTTTTGTATCTGTGCATGATGTCGCTGCTGCTCAGAATCTGTGTTTATGTCCATTTTTGCTGAAATGCTGCAGTTATGTCCTTTACTTTTCAGTCGCAACCTGTCTTGACCTTTCTTTATCTTTGCATTTGCGTTTTCTTTTACTCCCGTTTCCCTTGCCTGTGTGCTTGTCTCTCCTCCCTCTCTCCTTGTCTCAGAGAGAGCGGCAGGACTGTGCTGCCGTTTGATTGGCAGCTGTAAACGGGGCATGCCTAAGCTTGCTGACTTATCCGTGAAGACCAAGGATATGTGGGAGATTCCCCGGGAATCCCTCCAGCTGATTAAGAAACTGGGCAACGGCCAGTTTGGAGAAGTCTGGATGGGTAGGGCTTTGTTGCAGGGGTGGTAAGGTAACAGCGGATGCACACCTGGATGTGAGACGTATAACTTCTTACTTGTGTTCAGTTGACTCGTGCATCAGAAAACATTTTCTAGTGTAGAGACACAAACAGACACTATGTGAAGACCTGTTTATCTGTTTACGCCTGCAACAAAATATGTGGATTGGACATAGGCAGCAAATGCAAGATTGTCTTGACCTGTTTTTGATTAGAACCTGTAGCAATGAAACAAATCCCTGAAAATGTTCCTAAGGCAGCTGTCAATTAATAAATAGTGAAAAGTGTTAAACATCCAGGTATGCAGAGTTGTTCCTCTCCTCCTCTGTTGTTGCATGTGCATGTTTCATCATCTCACCTCTCTGTCACCCCCCCCCATCTCCCCATTCTTTCTACTGGTCACTTCACATTTTTTCCCCCTCCCATTCTCTGTCACCCACTCTTCCCATACTCCCACGCTTTCATTTCCTCTTCCTCTTCCCCCATCCTCCTCGGCTCCACTCTCCTCCACCATTAGGGAGTAATGACGGGCTGTGTTATTACCTGACCAATCCCTGTGTGAACTCCACCCCGCTCACCATGGGCCTTGGGCGGGACGCCTGGGAGGTGCCCAGGGAAACACTGCACATGCACAGTAAACTGGGACAGGGCTTCTTCGGGGATGTGTGGATGGGTGAGACTGACACCGCTGACCTCTGACGCCCTCTACAGGCGCAGAAGGCAAATTATCCGTCCCCCTCTGTTGTGCCTGTTACTGTCCTGTAGCTCAGATTGTTGGTAATGCAGGCCGTGGCTGGCCCTTTATATCCATGTATGCAACCAAAGATTTGTTTCCCCCGACAAATTGCACATTAGCTGATAGGATGTATTTACAATTACACCCACAAACAATTTCTTGTTGAAGCTGTCATACAGTTTCCCTGACTAAATCCCAGTGTGTAGGGTTTTTTGAGCCATGCAGAGTTTCTCCCTGAAGCCAGCCAAACTCTGTGCCTGTCCTTGTAGCCCAGGTGCTGCTGGTGCTGATGGAAGGCCAGTAAACCTCCCTCTCTCCTAACATCACCCATGTCTTGCATGCTCTCCAAAATAACAACCATTCTTATGCAGGCGTTTGACCATGTGTGTATTTGTTACAGGATACATTTGTTGTATTTTGATATTTACATCTGCATGTGTGGCTGTTTGTGTTCCCATATATGTATGTTACATTCACAATATATACAGTCATCAGTATGCCTGAATATGTGTGTGTGTATGCTTGTGCAGTATGTCTCGTGAGTGTGTCCACGGCTTGTGTGTGCATTAACGCCCCCTTGTCTGTATGCCAGGCATGTGGAACGGCACCACCAAGGTAGCAGTGAAGACTCTGAAGCCAGGAACCATGTCCCCCGAGGCCTTCCTGGAGGAGGCTCAAATCATGAAGAGACTCCGTCACGACAAGCTGGTGCAGCTCTACGCCGTCGTGTCTGAGGAGCCTATCTACATTATCACTGAGTTCATGAGCCAAGGTATCAGGCCGAGTGAACTCCCAAGTCTGTAACTTCCTGTAGATACAGTATAGAGTCACTGCTGTTTGGTGGAAACCACTGACTTTGCAATCGAATTGTGACAGTTGAATCGTTTTAAAATCATGGGACACATGGTGTATTTAAAAAAGTGCATGAGAAAAAATATATTTCAGAAACAAAAACGTTAACTTCATTTGTTTAGATAAAAACAATTGGCAGATAGGTGACACAGTTATCAGAAAGACTTATCATAAATTGGAAGTCCAAAGTTCAAGCTCCCTGCTGCGTAAAACACTGAATTTTCTTCCATTCCTGTAGATTTTCTTCCAGAAAGCGAATTCAGAAAAGTCAGAATCAAGATGTGCTCCTGCAGAAACAACTAAAATGTTTGCTATTATGTGTAACTGAATAAAAAAAACAAAATTTATTTGAATTTGACCTTTTGTTGACCAAAGTTGGCACACTCTTTCTTTTTCAGGAAGTTTACTTGACTTCTTAAAAGATGGAGAGGGACAAAACCTGAAGCTTCCTCAACTGGTGGACATGGCTGCACAGGCGAGATGAAGACAGACACAAACACACGCTGACAGACCAAAAGAAATGCATTAACTTCTGCTACAGATCTGAGCTCTTTTTTTTGGGGGGGGGGGGGGGCCTTTTTGTCTGCACAGATTGCAGCTGGAATGGCATACATCGAGAGGATGAACTACATCCATCGTGACCTGCGGGCGGCTAACATCCTTGTTGGAGACAATCTGGTGTGCAAGATTGCTGACTTTGGCCTGGCCAGGCTCATCGAGGACAACGAGTACACAGCTAGACAAGGTAATAGTGTGTGTGTGTGTGTGTGTGTGTGTGTGTGTGTGTGTGTGTGTGTGTGTGTGTGTGTGCGTGTGCGTGCAACAGACCAAGGAAGAGAGCCACGCTTTGCACACGGCGATGATTAAGAGTGCCAGCCTCTACCTCCGTGCTTATATTTTTACACAAATCCTATCCTAATTAAATGATTATGCATCTTCACTGTGTTGCCATGGTTTCAGGGGCGAAGTTCCCCATCAAGTGGACAGCTCCAGAAGCTGCACTGTATGGACGCTTTACCATCAAGTCAGATGTCTGGAGCTTTGGCATCCTACTGACGGAGCTCATCACTAAGGGACGTGTGCCGTACCCAGGTACTGCATGAAACCTGTTTGTTTAGCATGTTTGAACTTCACATGGACTGACAAGTCAATCGTCATTGAACATTCTCCATTAGTAGTAATTTTCCAGCTACATTCTTACCTATCTGGATAATCAGTTGCAGATAAATGTGGAATGTTGGAGAGTTTACTTAAGTTTTAGCTTATGGACACTTAAAGTTTAAATCAGGTGTCTGTGGTGACGTTCCCACGCTCGTGCATCAGTAAGCAATGCGTTTTACGCAACCTGCATGACTGGTTTGCCAGTGTTCAAGATGGGAGCAACCGTAACGTCTGAGACAGAGTAGGCTACAGCAACTAATGGTACGATGGAGTCTGTGGCGGGGGAAAAAGAACTAGACAGAAAAGTTTCTGATGCTCCAGATAAAATCTAAACTCTGCGTTCAGAGAAAGGATTACAGTCTAAAGAATAACAGAGCCACTGACAGTTAGGGTATGTATACTTACTCTCCGTTGCCAGAAGGGGGTGACAAAATTTCTGTGCTGCAGATGCAAATGCCTTGCTCAACAGTGCATCGAAAGTAGCTGGGTCAGAAAAATCTTAAGAACCTGCGACTGTGCTGTGCATTTGCTGTGCAGATCATGATCTTAGCAAAAACATTCCTGGTTTCACTCTATGTCCTGGAGCACTGATTTAAATGGATGCAAAATGTTATTGACACCTACAAACTGAATCAGAAATAATATAATTAATTTTTTATTTTCTTTAATTTTGCATCATTCCTGCCACTGCCTGTTGTGATAAGTGATAATACAACTTCATTTAACTAGGAAAGAGTTTTACCCTATTTTCAATATAGCAACACCATCTTGTAATAAAATATTTTCCACATATTTATAATGAATTAGATAAAATCACAGCTTGCACATATACCCTAACAATAAGTAATATAAAGGCAAATATATAGTTGTATGGTATTGAAATTCTTAGCTAAAAATACAAGAAACTGGAAAAATCAAATAACAATATTAGTAAACAATACTGAAATTCATTGTATTATATTGTGAGTGACATCATATTTTTATAAAATCTGGGCAATAATAAAAACAAACATAATTTTGTCTATTTGCCTCATGTGTGGTGTGATCTGACTCTTTTTCACATTGCCCCTCCCTCCTCAACCCCCTGTAGGCATGAACAACCGCGAGGTGCTGGAGCAGGTGGAGAGGGGCTACCGGATGCCCTGTGCTCCTGGCTGCCCCGCCTCGCTCCATGAACTGATGCTGCAGTGCTGGAGGCGGGAGGCCGATGAGAGGCACACGTTCGAGTACCTGCAGTCCTTCTTGGAGGATTACTTCACCGCCACGGAGCCGCAGTACCAGCCCGGAGAGAACCTGTGACACACGCGGGTAGAGCAGACATGGAGGGGATAAACAAACAGAGGCAGACAGACAGACAGAGACACATGCACTGGCGCTGGCAGGCATATTGTAGTGCATGCACATGCTGTCATTGTATTTGTCGCTCATGTACAGTACATGGACACACGCACACACACACACACACACACACACACGAATACACATATCATTGCACATATCATTGCCTTGTTTAATTGTTTAAAGACAGTTCCTTCCCCTTGGCCATTGATCGCTGCTGCCTGTTCAGGACAGCTCAGTCAACCATGTTGAAGAGCAGAGTCGGAGCTCTGCTGGTCAGGCCTTGCAGTAATGTTGCTTTACTCTGTAACCATGACAACAAGGAACTGAAAGAAGATGTAGATGGTTGGGCTGAGGTGGGGGGCTGGTCGCGTTGGTACATGATCTGTTCAGCTACCATACATGTTGTCTTCTGTCTCTGAGAAGAGACAGTTTTAGTGGATGATCTGTGTGCCTAAGATAAATGTGTTATTATATAAATATAAGTCAGTTGCAGCAGGTTATCAGACAACAGGTGGAATATGTTTTTTGAAAAACGTCCAAATGAACCTCATGAATCTGTGTGGTAACTGAATAGATTATGTACAGACACGCGCACTCTTATGTTAGCTTTAAGACTGATGCTCCTGCAATAACTGAACATATGTCTCTGTTATGGTCTTTAGATGAAAACCTGATCCCAGGTCCATGTCCGCGTCCTGACAAGGGGAGGGATGGGGGGCTGGATTTGAAACTTTCCGTCAACATGTGCCTACAAGTGGTCAAAAAAGGGCTGTTTTTCGATTTTAAGTACCTTTCATACTGTGTTAGAAAAGTCCGAGAGATGGTGAGGAATGCTCTTTGTTTGTCTAGTCATTTGTATGACAATTTTGTATGAACTGTCTCCTCTGCTGTTTTTATTTTATTTAACTCAGCTATATCTGTGCATCACAACGACTTCTATAACTATTCTTAACATGTATGCAGTTTTCAGCCGTTGGGAGGGCAGGGTGAAATGTAATGCATTGAGGGGGAAAGTTGTTGTTCATTATGTCGTTTTGAAAAGAATGTAACCTTTCTGTTGAGATGCCGCTGTCATTTTATTTTAATAAAGATACAATATCTTTTTCCAAGTTAAGTCATGTCTCTTATCCTGTGTATATCCTATGTTTTTCCTAACATAACAGAAACAAATGGGAAAGACACAAATGCATATGAATGAAAACATGTCTTCTTCCCTCTGTTTTTTTTAATTCATTCTCTTTCATTTTCCAAGCAAAACCTTGAGCCAGTTCAGTATGGCGTCTACTGAAATAACACATTTACCCAAATGAAAAAAAGTAAAAAAAAGTAGTGTATCGCAGCAGGCTTGTTACCCGAACATTTGTACCTTTGCATTTTAATGTAAAATGGCTTATGATATCAGGGGTATTGATATTCCAGACAGCCACTCTCTGTCCTCCCACTCTTCCTCGCGCCGTCTCTCCCTCTCTTCATTCACATTCGAGCTGTCATTCTCCAGCAAACTACTGTTCCCATGGTTCCAGAGGTGTAAAGTGAGGCCAGCTACGGGTGCCCGGATGGTTTTGACAGCCAGGCACGTTGGAGAGGCACGGCGGAGGCTGGGGCGCACGAGAGACAGACCTGGAATCGCGGAGGCAGAGACGCACGGGCGCACGACGGTTTTCGCCTCCCGCATACTGGGGAGTCCCGCGCCTGTCACCGGGACCGGAGGACAGGGCTCCGGCGCGGTCGTGTCAGCGCCTTCACCGGGGGGAGGCTTGTGAACCAACGTCCCTGCTCTCCAATTTTGTACATTTCTCACCGTTTTGCTTTTTCGCTTCCCCATCAGTTGTGGGTGCAGATCTCGACGTGAGCCAGAGGAGCGGGGTTTTTTTTTTTCTCCCCCCCCCTCCCCCCCCCCCGCCGTCGGGTCGCACGAGACGGTGGCGCGCGACGGCGTTTCCATCGATGCGGGAGGACTCGCTGCCTGCGAGGCGAGGAGCCCAGATGACGGGGAAGTGCTGTTCACCGACGGCTGCAGCCGTCAAGGCGACGGCTCCGTGAAGCGCCGCCGCCGCACCAGCACCACCAGCTCCACCAGCTCCACCACCACCAGCACCACCAGCTCCACCACCAGCTCCACCACCACCAGCACCACCACCAGCTCCAGCAGCAGCAGCGCGAGCCCCCAGACTCTCTCCCTCTCTCTCCCCCTTGGTGAGTGCGCGTGCAGCGCCTTGCACCGACTACACAGCAGCAGAGATGTGCCCGCTGTCCGCTCCGCCAGCTGTGCTGCGCACCTCTGGCAGCCCTCTCTTTTTGACTTTTTTTGTTTGTTGTATTTAATACGTCAACCTCATCGGTGCGTCGTGAACGGACGGGGCTCTGCGTGCGTCCCGCTCGCGCTGCTGGGTCGTCTGGGCTTTTACTGTAGGTATGCAGCGTGTGAGGCTTGATGTCAATTGATGATGTTCAAACATACAGATACACGAACGCACGCGCGCGCACACACACGCACACGCAATGGGACTGAATGTGCGCGCAATGAACCCTGTGTACCCCCACCTGTTTGTCTGATATCTTGATAGAAATTCTCACATTTTAGTCTCTTTATTACAGTAGGCAAGGCAACAGCATGCATCACACACACACACACACACACACACACACACACACACTGTTTATTTGCTGTCTCCATAGACTGGCCCTTTGTGTGAGTTTAATGGGACTTTCCTAATAATGAATTTACATGCCAGTGGCACACACCGGAGGTTTGACTGTGAGCCCAGCTTCTCGTGATGGACAGATGTTTGCTTTACAGATAAACAGGAGACACAGAGAGTCCCAACTCCCTGGGTTTCCATCCCGGCAGACAACCCCCCCCCCCCCCCCCCCCCCCCCCCAAGCTATCAGGACAGTTAGGCAGGACACAGCAGCAGCACATCCTGCAGTGGCAACAGGGCTGCCGAGCTGGAGAGACACGGCGTACTCATGGTGGTGATTATCAGCTCTTGTCTGTGGTTTAGTGGGGAGGAGGGGGTGGGGGGTTGACAAAGGAAGAAAGAGCGCATGAGAAGCTGAGAGAGAGGACAGGGAGAGGGAAGTCAATGTCAGAGTCTGGGCAGTGACAGTTCGTTATTTAAGGGCCCCCTCAGAGACGTGCACTGGCTTCCCTAGTGCAGGTGCTGTTGGTATGCAGAGTGATGCTTTGTCTGTCTGTCTCTCTCTCTCTGTCTCACACTCACACACAGTCTCACTCTCTCAATCGCAGGTTAAAGAGTGAGTTCTCTTATTGGCAGGTCCACTTGGATTAATAATTTCAGCCCTCTGAATGCTGGAATGAAAAGGAAATGGCCTCACCCTGGCATGCAGCCGCTCTGTGAGACTTGTCTTGAGTGCATGGCCCTGTGTGTGTGCATGTGTGTGTGTGTGTGTGTGTGTGTGTGTGTGTGAGAGAGAAAGAGAATGTGAACATGTAACAGCTTAGGCACATTGTGCCTCCTACCTGTGTGAGCGGGGATAGTTGTCATAGCAACGGCCTTGTAGCGCCGTTGATGTTCCGCCTGTCCTCATTGGCAGGGTCAGCGCACCTAACACACCAAATCTCGTCTCAAACCTGTGTGTGTGTGTGTGTGTGTGTGTGCGTGTGTGTGTGTGTGTGCGTGCGTGTGTGCATGTGTGTGTGTGCTGTGGAAATACCTTTTGTTTGTGCCCTGCTGCTGTTTGTAGGCATTCGGGTTAATGGCACATGTGTGTGCGTGTGTGTGTTTGCGTGTGTGTGTGTGTGTGTGTGTGTGTGTGTGTGTGTGTGTGTGTGTGCATGCATGTGTGTTTCAGTGTCACAAAGATGCACCCTGCTGATATGATAGCCGACAGATCAACCAATCACCTGTTTTCTCTCTCTGCCTATCAGCATGTGAACTTGCCGTAGTCAGACGTCCTCTTGATATGGAGGTCGCCATGGAGATGGAGAAGACAGGATGGCACAGTATTTATCGACTTCCACTGATTTCCTGGTGCGTCTGGAAGTTTTAAGTTCAAAACGGTGCAACCTGTTGATGAGCTGAATTGTGTTTCAGAGGAGTTCCAGTTCATTCATGCATCAGGTCTAAATATGCAGATGGTTACCTTGAAAGATAGAATTAGTTATTGAAACACTTTGGGGTCTTTTGTGGTCCTGTCATTAAAATTTGACCTTAGCTAACAGACCAGACTTCCACTGCCAATATAGACACGGTGTACTAATCTAAAACTGAGGATATTCTACTAGAGATTGAATCTGATCAGATGCTGATTCTTCAAAATGATCTCAGGCTTCATTTCACACATTTGGCTTATAGCTGTGCGCAAGATTTTTCAAATGCAACAAAGAGCTTTTTTGGGGAGGGTTACAGATGTTTTTTGAAAGTCAGTCGAAGATCATCCTGGCACTTGTCTTTGAGCGCCTCACAACAGATATATTACAGCCATGCAGGAAAAGGGAATTTACACCGGCGTTGTGAATGAGTCAGGCCATTATTACTCAGCAATTTAAATGCCTCTGTGAATACACGAGAAATTGATTTTTGGGCACAGATTCACATAAACAATGCACATCTGTTCACCCTGAAAGATTCTGGTTGGTTAGAGCCCAGAGCTTCCTCCTGATGACTTAGAGCCCTCAGAGGATGTCTTGACGGGTAAACTGTGACATTGGCATGCAAATTATATCATATAATGTCTTCTGATGATTTTTACAAGTCAGGTTTCCTCTGTTAAAAAGCAACCAACTCTATCTAATCTACCTTTTATTTTTAAAATGGAACAGTAGGACATTTTAAGATTTTTTTCTATGAAACAAGCTACTGGCAAAAATAATTAGCCATTACTTTGTCCTTGGAGTGAAGGGTACTGTCTTTTACGACTCCTATTAATCTAATCGTCACCTGAAGTGAAATAGCTTTCGCCACAGGCAGGTAAACGTGGCTCAACTCTCTCTCTAACACACACACACACACACACACACACACACACACACACAAACACACAAGCACGTACACACACACACACACACACACACACACACACACAAATACAAACAAATGCACCCACACACATTGACCATTTAGCATTAGTGTAAGCAGTGTTTGTATGCTGCTCCATTCTGTCACCTCCCACACGATACATTCATAAAACGGCTTCTCAGCGCCAAAGGCACCGGCTCAGTAGAAGACATCTCTCCTTCTCTCTTCTCTCACCCCCTTCCCTCTTTTAACCCCTCCAACCCCCCTACCCATGTATCTGTCCTTTAGTTTGTCCCCTTTCCTATTCTTATTCTTCTTTTCATCCCACTTATCTCCTTCCCACCTTCCTTTCCCTCCTTGTCCTGCCTCACCTACCTCCTCATTCTCCTTACCCCCACTGCCCCCCACCCCCAAAGGCTGGTTGCAGCCGGTTTGAGTCTGACAGTGGAGAGGAAGCTTCGACCTCTCACCTTTGGAGGATGGAGGGAGGGAGGGAGGCAAGAGAAGAAGGATGATGGAGGGCAGCGGGGTGGAGGGATGCTGTGGAGTGGGCGGGGTGGGGTTGGGGCGGTGCAACTGCAAGAGGCGAGGGAGAGGTCAAAGAACAGGAGGGATTTTTCGAAGAAAGAGGGAGAGGAGGAGAGAGAGCTGGGGAAGGGACCAACTGTGAGAGAGAGAGAGCGAGAGAGAGGACGGAGGGGTCAGGAAGGAGAAGGAGTGATAAATGAAGGGAGAGTGGCGGGACGGAAGGATGAGGAGGGAGAGATAGACCGTGTGAGAGGATGAGAAGGAGAGAAAGAGTGTGAAGCTGCTGTGTACCTCCCTAACAAGCTGGACAGAATCAGCTCAATTATTAAAGAGGAGCGAGAGATGGGGAAGACACGCAGACATACAGACGTACACGCAGAAAAGAATCTCTCTGTGTCTGCACACAACGCATACTCGCAGTCTTACACGCTCGCACGCGCGCACACACGCGCACACACACACACACACACACACTGTACCTATCTGCAGAACAACATACTCGCACATGGACAGTATATGTCTGATTTCATGTTTCCTCACACTCATGCGTCAGAGTTATCTTTGTTTGTAGCGCCGTGTGAGTGTGCGTACACATGTGTCTGGGTATGTGTGTTGAAAACAGTGAGTCAGAGGATAAGCAGAGACTTGTTAGTGATTCTCCTCAACACCCTCGACACACCCCCCCCCCCCCCCCACCCCACACACACACACACACACCCCCACCCTAACTCAATTTGGTTTTGTCTCTGTCTCAACGTTCCAGCACCGCGGCTTCAATGTTGTCCCATCAATATGAAGAGATAATCAGAGCACTGAGGGGTCTGTCTATGAACCCCCACCGTGAATATAGTTTTCACCCTCTTCCCTTAATTTTTTCTCTCCGGCCCTTCCTCTCCGTCTCCCTACTCCTCTTCCTCTCTTGCCCGTTCCACCCTTGTTTCTACTCCTCTTTCTTCTTTCCCTTTTCCCTCCTTCTCTGAGGAAGTGTTGCCCCCAAGGGACGAAAAGATTCGCTACCTTCCAGGAGAGAAAGAGATTGTGTGTGCCTCTGTGTGTGTCGTCCATGTGTGTGTACGTGAGAGTGAGAACACACACTTCCTGAGACAGAGAGGGAGAGGGAGGCAGGGATGAGCAAGTAAAGAGCGAGTGAGAGAGTGAAAGCAGAAGGCTGTGGAGGGGGAGGAGAGAGAAAGAGATAAGAGAGAAAGACAGAGAGTAGTCGGGGAGAAGGGGAAAGATGGATGAATGCACTGCGCTCTGTGTGTTTGTGTGTGTGTGTGTGTGTGTGTGTGTGTGTGAGAGAGAGATAGAGACAGACAGGGAGATGGTAGGTGGATGCAGGTAGATGGGGAGGGACTGAAGGGTTTCTTATCCTCTCAGCAAAAGTCATAATTTCTCAGAGCGAGTTCAGATGTGTGTGTGCGCCGGTGTACATGCCTGATTGTGTTTGTATCTGAGTGTGTTACTTCGCCCAGGCTTTAGGTCCAAGAACCGGAGGGGTACAGTGTAGTGTCGGTGTGTAGTGTGGGCAGCACGCGTGTGTCTGCGTGTGCTTCTTGAGAGGTATGTATGTTGAGACTGTGGCGGATGAGCTGTCAGTACCTACAGTTGGAATGTTCACAAGGCGGCCATTGTTGTTCAAACAGCCAGCAGCCTTCTCCTTGGCAACGGGCGCTGCAGCAGCGTCTCCCACAGCAACTGTGGAACAGGAGTATGGAGAGAGGAGGAGGAGTCAGGAAGTCAGGGCCGCAGCACAGAGGCCCCTCTCCAAAACACTGGCCTCAAGGTCTGAGAGTGTGTCTGGGTCCAAGCATCTGGTTTGTGTGTCCTCTGTGTGTGAGGTAGATATGCATGGCTGTGTGTGTCTGTACATGTGGTTTCTAAGTGTGTGTGTGTGTGTGTGTGTGTGTGTGTGTGTGTGTGTGTGTGTGTGTGTGTGTGTGTGTATGTATGTGTATGTGTGTGAGTTCCTGCCAAGCATGTCAATGTGGACCATGCATGTGTGTTTCTGTCTATTTGCGTGTACATGTCAGCTCGATGTGTGTATCTGTATGTGTGCGTGCATGTGTGTTCGCGCGCACCTGTGTGAACTGTAAGTGGGGCTGCTCCTGTGTTTACACCTAAGTGGTTGGTTTTACATTCTTGTAATTGCAGGTGTTTGAGTGTTTCAAGACATAGGGACATGGGTGTCCTTGGTTGTGCGTAATCCTGTAGGTGGTTCCGTGTGCACACACGTGCACGATTCCTGGCTGTTCCCGGCTGGCGCGGTCGGTCACATGACCTGAGTGAGGGGCGGCCATCAGCAGCGCCAGGAAACTGCCTGCAGGAGAGTGAGAGAGGATAGAGAGTGTCAGGCTGAGTTGAAGATGAGGGAGGGGTGTTGGGGAATGGGAGCGTGTGTGTTGTGGGAGAGAAAGCGGGGGTGGGAGGTGTGTGGGTGTGCGTGTGT